>NW_028151813.1:0-98470 GCF_964638095.1 Poromitra crassiceps
AAAATCAGACTTGACACCAGAGAGGCTGAATACCGCACTGAGTCAATGCGGTCTTAGCCTCTCTGGTCTCAACACTCGGTCTGATTTTGGATTTTTTTTTTTTTTTCCCAAAATCAGACTTGACACCAGAGAGGCTGAATACCGCACTGAGTCAATGCGGTCTTAGCCTCTCTGGTCTCAACACTCTGTCTGATTTTGGTTGTTTTTTTTTTTTTTCCAAAATCAGACTTGACACCAGAGAAGCTGAATACCGCACTGAGTCAATGCGGTCTTAGCCTCTCTGGTGTCAACACTCTGTCTGATTTTGGATTTTTTTTTTTTTTTTTTCCAAAATCAGACTTGAAACCAGAGAGGCTGAATACCGCACTGAGTCAATGCAGTCTTAGCCTCTCTGGTCTCAACACTCTGTCTGATTTTGGATTTTTTTTTTTTTTCCAAAGTCAGACTTGACACCAGAGAGGCTGAATACCGCACTGAGTCAATGCGGTCTTAGCCTCTCTGGTCTCAACACTCTGTCTGATTTTGGATTTTTTTTTTTTTTTTCAAAGTCAGACTTGACACCAGAGAGGCTGAATACCGCACTGAGTCAATGCGGTCTTAGCCTCTCTGGTCTCAACACTCTGTCTGATTTTGGATTTTTTTTTTTTTTTTTAAAGTCAGACTTGACACCAGAGAGGCTGAATACCGCACTGAGTCAATGCGGTCTTAGCCTCTCTGGTGTCAACACTCTGTCTGATTTTGGATTTTTTTTTTTTTTTTCAAAGTCAGACTTGACACCAGAGAGGCTGAATACCGCACTGAGTCAATGCGGTCTTAGCCTCTCTGGTCTCAACACTCTGTCTGATTTTGGATTTTTTTTTTTTTTTTCCCAAAATCAGACTTGACACCAGAGAGGCTGAATACCGCACTGAGTCAATGCGGTCTTAGCCTCTCTGGTGTCAACACTCTGTCTGATTTTGGATTTTTTTTTTTTTTCCAAAATCAGACTTGACACCAGAGAGGCTGAATACCGCACTGAGTCAATGCGGTCTTAGCCTCTCTGGTCTCAACACTCGGTCTGATTTTGGATTTTTTTTTTTTTTCCCAAAATCAGACTTGACACCAGAGAGGCTGAATACCGCACTGAGTCAATGCGGTCTTAGCCTCTCTGGTCTCAACACTCTGTCTGATTTTTTTTTTTTTTTTTTTTTTTCCAAAATCAGACTTGACACCAGAGAAGCTGAATACCGCACTGAGTCAATGCGGTCTTAGCCTCTCTGGTGTCAACACTCTGTCTGATTTTGGATTTTTTTTTTTTTTTTTTCCCAAAATCAGACTTGAAACCAGAGAGGCTGAATACCGCACTGAGTCAATGCAGTCTTAGCCTCTCTGGTCTCAACACTCTGTCTGATTTTGGATTTTTTTTTTTTTTTCCAAAGTCAGACTTGACACCAGAGAGGCTGAATACCGCACTGAGTCAATGCGGTCTTAGCCTCTCTGGTCTCAACACTCTGTCTGATTTTGGATTTTTTTTTTTTTTTTCAAAGTCAGACTTGACACCAGAGAGGCTGAATACCGCACTGAGTCAATGCGGTCTTAGCCTCTCTGGTCTCAACACTCTGTCTGATTTTGGATTTTTTTTTTTTTTTTCAAAGTCAGACTTGACACCAGAGAGGCTGAATACCGCACTGAGTCAATGCGGTCTTAGCCTCTCTGGTGTCAACACTCTGTCTGATTTTGGATTTTTTTTTTTTTTTTCAAAGTCAGACTTGACACCAGAGAGGCTGAATACCGCACTGAGTCAATGCGGTCTTAGCCTCTCTGGTCTCAACACTCTGTCTGATTTTGGATTTTTTTTTTTTTTTTCAAAGTCAGACTTGACACCAGAGAGGCTGAATACCGCACTGAGTCAATGCGGTCTTAGCCTCTCTGGTCTCAACACTCTGTCTGATTTTGGATTTTTTTTTTTTTTTTCAAAGTCAGACTTGACACCAGAGAGGCTGAATACCGCACTGAGTCAATGCGGTCTTAGCCTCTCTGGTGTCAACACTCTGTCTGATTTTGGATTTTTTTTTTTTTTTTCAAAGTCAGACTTGACACCAGAGAGGCTGAATACCGCACTGAGTCAATGCGGTCTTAGCCTCTCTGGTCTCAACACTCTGTCTGATTTTGGATTTTTTTTTTTTTTTTCAAAGTCAGACTTGACACCAGAGAGGCTGAATACCGCACTGAGTCAATGCGGTCTTAGCCTCTCTGGTCTCAACACTCTGTCTGATTTTGGATTTTTTTTTTTTTTTTCAAAGTCAGACTTGACACCAGAGAGGCTGAATACCGCACTGAGTCAATGCGGTCTTAGCCTCTCTGGTCTCAACACTCTGTCTGATTTTGGATTTTTTTTTTTTTTTTTCCAAAATCAGACTTGACACCAGAGAGGCTGAATACCGCACTGAGTCAATGCGGTCTTAGCCTCTCTGGTGTCAACACTCTGTCTGATTTTGGATTTTTTTTTTTTTTCCAAAGTCAGACTTGACACCAGAGAGGCTGAATACCGCACTGAGTCAATGCGGTCTTAGCCTCTCTGGTGTCGACACTCTGTCTGATTTTGGATTTTTTTTTTTTTTTCTAAAATCAGACTTGACACCAGAGAGGCTGAATACCGCACTGAGTCAATGCGGTCTTAGCCTCTCTGGTGTCAACACTCTGTCTGATTTTGGATTTTTTTTTTTTTTTCCAAAGTCAGACTTGACACCAGAGAGGCTGAATACCGCACTGAGTCAATGCGGTCTTAGCCTCTCTGGTCTCAACACTCTGTCTGATTTTGGATTTTTTTTTTTTTTTTCAAAGTCAGACTTGACACCAGAGAGGCTGAATACCGCACTGAGTCAATGCGGTCTTAGCCTCTCTGGTCTCAACACTCTGTCTGATTTTGGATTTTTTTTTTTTTTTCAAAGTCAGACTTGACACCAGAGAGGCTGAATACCGCACTGAGTCAATGCGGTCTTAGCCTCTCTGGTCTCAACACTCTGTCTGATTTTGGATTTTTTTTTTTTTTTTTTCCAAAATCAGACTTGACACCAGAGAGGCTGAATACCGCACTGAGTCAATGCGGTCTTAGCCTCTCTGGTGTCAACACTCTGTCTGATTTTGGATTTTTTTTTTTTTTTCCAAAATCAGACTTGACACCAGAGAGGCTGAATACCGCACTGAGTCAATGCGGTCTTAGCCTCTCTGGTCTCAACACTCGGTCTGATTTTGGATTTTTTTTTTTTTTTCCCAAAATCAGACTTGACACCAGAGAGGCTGAATACCGCACTGAGTCAATGCGGTCTTAGCCTCTCTGGTCTCAACACTCTGTCTGATTTTGGTTGTTTTTTTTTTTTTTTCCAAAATCAGACTTGACACCAGAGAAGCTGAATACCGCACTGAGTCAATGCGGTCTTAGCCTCTCTGGTGTCAACACTCTGTCTGATTTTGGATTTTTTTTTTTTTTTTTCCAAAATCAGACTTGAAACCAGAGAGGCTGAATACCGCACTGAGTCAATGCAGTCTTAGCCTCTCTGGTCTCAACACTCTGTCTGATTTTGGATTTTTTTTTTTTTTTCCAAAGTCAGACTTGACACCAGAGAGGCTGAATACCGCACTGAGTCAATGCGGTCTTAGCCTCTCTGGTCTCAACACTCTGTCTGATTTTGGATTTTTTTTTTTTTTTTCAAAGTCAGACTTGACACCAGAGAGGCTGAATACCGCACTGAGTCAATGCGGTCTTAGCCTCTCTGGTCTCAACACTCTGTCTGATTTTGGATTTTTTTTTTTTTTTTTAAAGTCAGACTTGACACCAGAGAGGCTGAATACCGCACTGAGTCAATGCGGTCTTAGCCTCTCTGGTGTCAACACTCTGTCTGATTTTGGATTTTTTTTTTTTTTTTCAAAGTCAGACTTGACACCAGAGAGGCTGAATACCGCACTGAGTCAATGCGGTCTTAGCCTCTCTGGTCTCAACACTCTGTCTGATTTTGGATTTTTTTTTTTTTTTTCCCAAAATCAGACTTGACACCAGAGAGGCTGAATACCGCACTGAGTCAATGCGGTCTTAGCCTCTCTGGTGTCAACACTCTGTCTGATTTTGGATTTTTTTTTTTTTTCCAAAATCAGACTTGACACCAGAGAGGCTGAATACCGCACTGAGTCAATGCGGTCTTAGCCTCTCTGGTCTCAACACTCGGTCTGATTTTGGATTTTTTTTTTTTTTCCCAAAATCAGACTTGACACCAGAGAGGCTGAATACCGCACTGAGTCAATGCGGTCTTAGCCTCTCTGGTCTCAACACTCTGTCTGATTTTTTTTTTTTTTTTTTTTTTTTCCAAAATCAGACTTGACACCAGAGAAGCTGAATACCGCACTGAGTCAATGCGGTCTTAGCCTCTCTGGTGTCAACACTCTGTCTGATTTTGGATTTTTTTTTTTTTTTTTTCCCAAAATCAGACTTGAAACCAGAGAGGCTGAATACCGCACTGAGTCAATGCAGTCTTAGCCTCTCTGGTCTCAACACTCTGTCTGATTTTGGATTTTTTTTTTTTTTTCCAAAGTCAGACTTGACACCAGAGAGGCTGAATACCGCACTGAGTCAATGCGGTCTTAGCCTCTCTGGTCTCAACACTCTGTCTGATTTTGGATTTTTTTTTTTTTTTCAAAGTCAGACTTGACACCAGAGAGGCTGAATACCGCACTGAGTCAATGCGGTCTTAGCCTCTCTGGTCTCAACACTCTGTCTGATTTTGGATTTTTTTTTTTTTTTTCAAAGTCAGACTTGACACCAGAGAGGCTGAATACCGCACTGAGTCAATGCGGTCTTAGCCTCTCTGGTGTCAACACTCTGTCTGATTTTGGATTTTTTTTTTTTTTTTCAAAGTCAGACTTGACACCAGAGAGGCTGAATACCGCACTGAGTCAATGCGGTCTTAGCCTCTCTGGTCTCAACACTCTGTCTGATTTTGGATTTTTTTTTTTTTTTTTCAAAGTCAGACTTGACACCAGAGAGGCTGAATACCGCACTGAGTCAATGCGGTCTTAGCCTCTCTGGTCTCAACACTCTGTCTGATTTTGGATTTTTTTTTTTTTTTTCAAAGTCAGACTTGACACCAGAGAGGCTGAATACCGCACTGAGTCAATGCGGTCTTAGCCTCTCTGGTGTCAACACTCTGTCTGATTTTGGATTTTTTTTTTTTTTTTCAAAGTCAGACTTGACACCAGAGAGGCTGAATACCGCACTGAGTCAATGCGGTCTTAGCCTCTCTGGTCTCAACACTCTGTCTGATTTTGGATTTTTTTTTTTTTTTTCAAAGTCAGACTTGACACCAGAGAGGCTGAATACCGCACTGAGTCAATGCGGTCTTAGCCTCTCTGGTCTCAACACTCTGTCTGATTTTGGATTTTTTTTTTTTTTTTCAAAGTCAGACTTGACACCAGAGAGGCTGAATACCGCACTGAGTCAATGCGGTCTTAGCCTCTCTGGTCTCAACACTCTGTCTGATTTTGGATTTTTTTTTTTTTTTTTCCAAAATCAGACTTGACACCAGAGAGGCTGAATACCGCACTGAGTCAATGCGGTCTTAGCCTCTCTGGTGTCAACACTCTGTCTGATTTTGGATTTTTTTTTTTTTTTCCAAAGTCAGACTTGACACCAGAGAGGCTGAATACCGCACTGAGTCAATGCGGTCTTAGCCTCTCTGGTGTCGACACTCTGTCTGATTTTGGATTTTTTTTTTTTTTCTAAAATCAGACTTGACACCAGAGAGGCTGAATACCGCACTGAGTCAATGCGGTCTTAGCCTCTCTGGTGTCAACACTCTGTCTGATTTTGGATTTTTTTTTTTTTTTCCAAAGTCAGACTTGACACCAGAGAGGCTGAATACCGCACTGAGTCAATGCGGTCTTAGCCTCTCTGGTCTCAACACTCTGTCTGATTTTGGATTTTTTTTTTTTTTTTCAAAGTCAGACTTGACACCAGAGAGGCTGAATACCGCACTGAGTCAATGCGGTCTTAGCCTCTCTGGTCTCAACACTCTGTCTGATTTTGGATTTTTTTTTTTTTTTTCAAAGTCAGACTTGACACCAGAGAGGCTGAATACCGCACTGAGTCAATGCGGTCTTAGCCTCTCTGGTCTCAACACTCTGTCTGATTTTGGATTTTTTTTTTTTTTTCAAAGTCAGACTTGACACCAGAGAGGCTGAATACCGCACTGAGTCAATGCGGTCTTAGCCTCTCTGGTCTCAACACTCTGTCTGATTTTGGATTTTTTTTTTTTTTTTCAAAGTCAGACTTGACACCAGAGAGGCTGAATACCGCACTGAGTCAATGCGGTCTTAGCCTCTCTGGTGTCAACACTCTGTCTGATTTTGGATTTTTTTTTTTTTTTTTCCAAAATCAGACTTGACACCAGATAGGCTGAATACCGCACTGAGTCAATGCGGTCTTAGCCTCTCTGGTCTCAACACTCTGTCTGATTTTGGATTTTTTTTTTTTTTTCCAAAATCAGACTTGACACCAGAGAGGCTGAATACCGCACTGAGTCAATGCGGTCTTAGCCTCTCTGGTGTCAACACTCTGTCTGATTTTGGATTTTTTTTTTTTTTTCTAAAATCAGACTTGACACCAGAGAGGCTGAATACCGCACTGAGTCAATGCGGTCTTAGCCTCTCTGGTGTCAACACTCTGTCTGATTTTGGATTTTTTTTTTTTTTTCCAAAGTCAGACTTGACACCAGAGAGGCTGAATACCGCACTGAGTCAATGCGGTCTTAGCCTCTCTGGTCTCAACACTCTGTCTGATTTTGGATTTTTTTTTTTTTTTTCAAAGTCAGACTTGACACCAGAGAGGCTGAATACCGCACTGAGTCAATGCGGTCTTAGCCTCTCTGGTCTCAACACTCTGTCTGATTTTGGATTTTTTTTTTTTTTTCAAAGTCAGACTTGACACCAGAGAGGCTGAATACCGCACTGAGTCAATGCGGTCTTAGCCTCTCTGGTGTCAACACTCTGTCTGATTTTGGATTTTTTTTTTTTTTTTCAAAGTCAGACTTGACACCAGAGAGGCTGAATACCGCACTGAGTCAATGCGGTCTTAGCCTCTCTGGTCTCAACACTCTGTCTGATTTTGGATTTTTTTTTTTTTTTTTCCAAAATCAGACTTGACACCAGAGAGGCTGAATACCGCACTGAGTCAATGCGGTCTTAGCCTCTCTGGTGTCAACACTCTGTCTGATTTTGGATTTTTTTTTTTTTTTTCAAAGTCAGACTTGACACCAGAGAGGCTGAATACCGCACTGAGTCAATGCGGTCTTAGCCTCTCTGGTCTCAACACTCTGTCTGATTTTGGATTTTTTTTTTTTTTTTTCCAAAATCAGACTTGACACCAGAGAGGCTGAATACCGCACTGAGTCAATGCGGTCTTAGCCTCTCTGGTGTCAACACTCTGTCTGATTTTGGATTTTTTTTTTTTTTTCCAAAATCAGACTTGACACCAGAGAGGCTGAATACCGCACTGAGTCAATGCGGTCTTAGCCTCTCTGGTCTCAACACTCGGTCTGATTTTGGATTTTTTTTTTTTTTTTCCCAAAATCAGACTTGACACCAGAGAGGCTGAATACCGCACTGAGTCAATGCGGTCTTAGCCTCTCTGGTGTCAACACTCTGTCTGATTTTGGATTTTTTTTTTTTTTTTCAAAGTCAGACTTGACACCAGAGAGGCTGAATACCGCACTGAGTCAATGCGGTCTTAGCCTCTCTGGTCTCAACACTCTGTCTGATTTTGGATTTTTTTTTTTTTTTTCAAAGTCAGACTTGACACCAGAGAGGCTGAATACCGCACTGAGTCAATGCGGTCTTAGCCTCTCTGGTCTCAACACTCTGTCTGATTTTGGATTTTTTTTTTTTTTTTCAAAGTCAGACTTGACACCAGAGAGGCTGAATACCGCACTGAGTCAATGCGGTCTTAGCCTCTCTGGTCTCAACACTCTGTCTGATTTTGGATTTTTTTTTTTTTTTTTCCAAAATCAGACTTGACACCAGAGAGGCTGAATACCGCACTGAGTCAATGCGGTCTTAGCCTCTCTGGTGTCAACACTCTGTCTGATTTTGGATTTTTTTTTTTTTTCCAAAGTCAGACTTGACACCAGAGAGGCTGAATACCGCACTGAGTCAATGCGGTCTTAGCCTCTCTGGTGTCGACACTCTGTCTGATTTTGGATTTTTTTTTTTTTTCTAAAATCAGACTTGACACCAGAGAGGCTGAATACCGCACTGAGTCAATGCGGTCTTAGCCTCTCTGGTGTCAACACTCTGTCTGATTTTGGATTTTTTTTTTTTTTCCAAAGTCAGACTTGACACCAGAGAGGCTGAATACCGCACTGAGTCAATGCGGTCTTAGCCTCTCTGGTCTCAACACTCTGTCTGATTTTGGATTTTTTTTTTTTTTTTCAAAGTCAGACTTGACACCAGAGAGGCTGAATACCGCACTGAGTCAATGCGGTCTTAGCCTCTCTGGTCTCAACACTCTGTCTGATTTTGGATTTTTTTTTTTTTTTCAAAGTCAGACTTGACACCAGAGAGGCTGAATACCGCACTGAGTCAATGCGGTCTTAGCCTCTCTGGTCTCAACACTCTGTCTGATTTTGGATTTTTTTTTTTTTTTCAAAGTCAGACTTGACACCAGAGAGGCTGAATACCGCACTGAGTCAATGCGGTCTTAGCCTCTCTGGTCTCAACACTCTGTCTGATTTTGGATTTTTTTTTTTTTTTTCAAAGTCAGACTTGACACCAGAGAGGCTGAATACCGCACTGAGTCAATGCGGTCTTAGCCTCTCTGGTGTCAACACTCTGTCTGATTTTGGATTTTTTTTTTTTTTTTTCCAAAATCAGACTTGACACCAGATAGGCTGAATACCGCACTGAGTCAATGCGGTCTTAGCCTCTCTGGTCTCAACACTCTGTCTGATTTTGGATTTTTTTTTTTTTTTCCAAAATCAGACTTGACACCAGAGAGGCTGAATACCGCACTGAGTCAATGCGGTCTTAGCCTCTCTGGTGTCAACACTCTGTCTGATTTTGGATTTTTTTTTTTTTTCTAAAATCAGACTTGACACCAGAGAGGCTGAATACCGCACTGAGTCAATGCGGTCTTAGCCTCTCTGGTGTCAACACTCTGTCTGATTTTGGATTTTTTTTTTTTTTTCCAAAGTCAGACTTGACACCAGAGAGGCTGAATACCGCACTGAGTCAATGCGGTCTTAGCCTCTCTGGTCTCAACACTCTGTCTGATTTTGGATTTTTTTTTTTTTTTTCAAAGTCAGACTTGACACCAGAGAGGCTGAATACCGCACTGAGTCAATGCGGTCTTAGCCTCTCTGGTCTCAACACTCTGTCTGATTTTGGATTTTTTTTTTTTTTTTCAAAGTCAGACTTGACACCAGAGAGGCTGAATACCGCACTGAGTCAATGCGGTCTTAGCCTCTCTGGTGTCAACACTCTGTCTGATTTTGGATTTTTTTTTTTTTTTTCAAAGTCAGACTTGACACCAGAGAGGCTGAATACCGCACTGAGTCAATGCGGTCTTAGCCTCTCTGGTCTCAACACTCTGTCTGATTTTGGATTTTTTTTTTTTTTTTTCCAAAATCAGACTTGACACCAGAGAGGCTGAATACCGCA
The DNA here is from genome assembly GCF_964638095.1 of Poromitra crassiceps. Classification (NCBI taxonomy): domain Eukaryota; kingdom Metazoa; phylum Chordata; class Actinopteri; order Beryciformes; family Melamphaidae; genus Poromitra; species Poromitra crassiceps. The sequence goes on from NW_028151813.1 coordinate 9,682, forward strand.
CTGAGTCAATGCGGTCTTAGCCTCTCTGGTGTCAACACTCTGTCTGATTTTGGATTTTTTTTTTTTTTTTCAAAGTCAGACTTGACACCAGAGAGGCTGAATACCGCACTGAGTCAATGCGGTCTTAGCCTCTCTGGTCTCAACACTCTGTCTGATTTTGGATTTTTTTTTTTTTTTTTTCCAAAATCAGACTTGACACCAGAGAGGCTGAATACCGCACTGAGTCAATGCGGTCTTAGCCTCTCTGGTGTCAACACTCTGTCTGATTTTGGATTTTTTTTTTTTTTTTCCAAAATCAGACTTGACACCAGAGAGGCTGAATACCGCACTGAGTCAATGCGGTCTTAGCCTCTCTGGTCTCAACACTCGGTCTGATTTTGGATTTTTTTTTTTTTTTCCCAAAATCAGACTTGACACCAGAGAGGCTGAATACCGCACTGAGTCAATGCGGTCTTAGCCTCTCTGGTCTCAACACTCTGTCTGATTTTGGATTTTTTTTTTTTTTTTCAAAGTCAGACTTGACACCAGAGAGGCTGAATACCGCACTGAGTCAATGCGGTCTTAGCCTCTCTGGTGTCAACACTCTGTCTGATTTTGGATTTTTTTTTTTTTTTTCAAAGTCAGACTTGACACCAGAGAGGCTGAATACCGCACTGAGTCAATGCGGTCTTAGCCTCTCTGGTGTCAACACTCTGTCTGATTTTGGATTTTTTTTTTTTTTTTCAAAGTCAGACTTGACACCAGAGAGGCTGAATACCGCACTGAGTCAATGCGGTCTTAGCCTCTCTGGTCTCAACACTCTGTCTGATTTTGGATTTTTTTTTTTTTTTTCAAAGTCAGACTTGACACCAGAGAGGCTGAATACCGCACTGAGTCAATGCGGTCTTAGCCTCTCTGGTCTCAACACTCTGTCTGATTTTGGATTTTTTTTTTTTTTTTCAAAGTCAGACTTGACACCAGAGAGGCTGAATACCGCACTGAGTCAATGCGGTCTTAGCCTCTCTGGTGTCAACACTCTGTCTGATTTTGGATTTTTTTTTTTTTTTTCAAAGTCAGACTTGACACCAGAGAGGCTGAATACCGCACTGAGTCAATGCGGTCTTAGCCTCTCTGGTCTCAACACTCTGTCTGATTTTGGATTTTTTTTTTTTTTTTTTCCAAAATCAGACTTGACACCAGAGAGGCTGAATACCGCACTGAGTCAATGCGGTCTTAGCCTCTCTGGTGTCAACACTCTGTCTGATTTTGGATTTTTTTTTTTTTTCCAAAATCAGACTTGACACCAGAGAGGCTGAATACCGCACTGAGTCAATGCGGTCTTAGCCTCTCTGGTCTCAACACTCGGTCTGATTTTGGATTTTTTTTTTTTTTCCCAAAATCAGACTTGACACCAGAGAGGCTGAATACCGCACTGAGTCAATGCGGTCTTAGCCTCTCTGGTCTCAACACTCTGTCTGATTTTTTTTTTTTTTTTTTTTTTTCCAAAATCAGACTTGACACCAGAGAAGCTGAATACCGCACTGAGTCAATGCGGTCTTAGCCTCTCTGGTGTCAACACTCTGTCTGATTTTGGATTTTTTTTTTTTTTTTTTCCAAAATCAGACTTGAAACCAGAGAGGCTGAATACCGCACTGAGTCAATGCAGTCTTAGCCTCTCTGGTCTCAACACTCTGTCTGATTTTGGATTTTTTTTTTTTTTCCAAAGTCAGACTTGACACCAGAGAGGCTGAATACCGCACTGAGTCAATGCGGTCTTAGCCTCTCTGGTCTCAACACTCTGTCTGATTTTGGATTTTTTTTTTTTTTTTCAAAGTCAGACTTGACACCAGAGAGGCTGAATACCGCACTGAGTCAATGCGGTCTTAGCCTCTCTGGTCTCAACACTCTGTCTGATTTTGGATTTTTTTTTTTTTTTTTAAAGTCAGACTTGACACCAGAGAGGCTGAATACCGCACTGAGTCAATGCGGTCTTAGCCTCTCTGGTGTCAACACTCTGTCTGATTTTGGATTTTTTTTTTTTTTTTTCCAAAATCAGACTTGACACCAGATAGGCTGAATACCGCACTGAGTCAATGCGGTCTTAGCCTCTCTGGTCTCAACACTCTGTCTGATTTTGGATTTTTTTTTTTTTTTCCAAAATCAGACTTGACACCAGAGAGGCTGAATACCGCACTGAGTCAATGCGGTCTTAGCCTCTCTGGTCTCAACACTCTGTCTGATTTTGGATTTTTTTTTTTTTTTTCCAAAATCAGACTTGACACCAGAGAGGCTGAATACCGCACTGAGTCAATGCGGTCTTAGCCTCTCTGGTGTCAACACTCTGTCTGATTTTGGATTTTTTTTTTTTTTTCTAAAATCAGACTTGACACCAGAGAGGCTGAATACCGCACTGAGTCAATGCGGTCTTAGCCTCTCTGGTGTCAACACTCTGTCTGATTTTGGATTTTTTTTTTTTTAAAGTCAGACTTGACACCAGAGAGGCTGAATACCGCACTGAGTCAATGCGGTCTTAGCCTCTCTGGTCTCAACACTCTGTCTGATTTTGGATTTTTTTTTTTTTTTTTCAAAGTCAGACTTGACACCAGAGAGGCTGAATACCGCACTGAGTCAATGCGGTCTTAGCCTCTCTGGTCTCAACACTCTGTCTGATTTTGGATTTTTATTTTTTTTTCAAAGTCAGACTTGACACCAGAGAGGCTGAATACCGCACTGAGTCAATGCGGTCTTAGCCTCTCTGGTGTCAACACTCTGTCTGATTTTGGATTTTTTTTTTTTTTTTCAAAGTCAGACTTGACACCAGAGAGGCTGAATACCGCACTGAGTCAATGCGGTCTTAGCCTCTCTGGTCTCAACACTCTGTCTGATTTTGGTTTTTTTTTTTTTTTTTCCAAAATCAGACTTGACACCAGAGAGGCTGAATACCGCACTGAGTCAATGCGGTCTTAGCCTCTCTGGTCTCAACACTCTGTCTGATTTTTTTTTTTTTTTTTTTTTTTCCAAAATCAGACTTGACACCAGAGAAGCTGAATACCGCACTGAGTCAATGCGGTCTTAGCCTCTCTGGTGTCAACACTCTGTCTGATTTTGGATTTTTTTTTTTTTTTTTTTCCCAAAATCAGACTTGAAACCAGAGAGGCTGAATACCGCACTGAGTCAATGCAGTCTTAGCCTCTCTGGTCTCAACACTCTGTCTGATTTTGGATTTTTTTTTTTTTTCCAAAGTCAGACTTGACACCAGAGAGGCTGAATACCGCACTGAGTCAATGCGGTCTTAGCCTCTCTGGTCTCAACACTCTGTCTGATTTTGGATTTTTTTTTTTTTTTTTCAAAGTCAGACTTGACACCAGAGAGGCTGAATACCGCACTGAGTCAATGCGGTCTTAGCCTCTCTGGTCTCAACACTCTGTCTGATTTTGGATTTTTTTTTTTTTTTCAAAGTCAGACTTGACACCAGAGAGGCTGAATACCGCACTGAGTCAATGCGGTCTTAGCCTCTCTGGTGTCAACACTCTGTCTGATTTTGGATTTTTTTTTTTTTTTTCAAAGTCAGACTTGACACCAGAGAGGCTGAATACCGCACTGAGTCAATGCGGTCTTAGCCTCTCTGGTCTCAACACTCTGTCTGATTTTGGATTTTTTTTTTTTTTTTCAAAGTCAGACTTGACACCAGAGAGGCTGAATACCGCACTGAGTCAATGCGGTCTTAGCCTCTCTGGTCTCAACACTCTGTCTGATTTTGGATTTTTTTTTTTTTTTTCAAAGTCAGACTTGACACCAGAGAGGCTGAATACCGCACTGAGTCAATGCGGTCTTAGCCTCTCTGGTGTCAACACTCTGTCTGATTTTGGATTTTTTTTTTTTTTTTCAAAGTCAGACTTGACACCAGAGAGGCTGAATACCGCACTGAGTCAATGCGGTCTTAGCCTCTCTGGTCTCAACACTCTGTCTGATTTTGGATTTTTTTTTTTTTTTTCAAAGTCAGACTTGACACCAGAGAGGCTGAATACCGCACTGAGTCAATGCGGTCTTAGCCTCTCTGGTCTCAACACTCTGTCTGATTTTGGATTTTTTTTTTTTTTTTTCAAAGTCAGACTTGACACCAGAGAGGCTGAATACCGCACTGAGTCAATGCGGTCTTAGCCTCTCTGGTCTCAACACTCTGTCTGATTTTGGATTTTTTTTTTTTTTTTCCAAAATCAGACTTGACACCAGAGAGGCTGAATACCGCACTGAGTCAATGCGGTCTTAGCCTCTCTGGTGTCAACACTCTGTCTGATTTTGGATTTTTTTTTTTTTTCCAAAGTCAGACTTGACACCAGAGAGGCTGAATACCGCACTGAGTCAATGCGGTCTTAGCCTCTCTGGTGTCAACACTCTGTCTGATTTTGGATTTTTTTTTTTTTTCTAAAATCAGACTTGACACCAGAGAGGCTGAATACCGCACTGAGTCAATGCGGTCTTAGCCTCTCTGGTGTCAACACTCTGTCTGATTTTGGATTTTTTTTTTTTTTCCAAAGTCAGACTTGACACCAGAGAGGCTGAATACCGCACTGAGTCAATGCGGTCTTAGCCTCTCTGGTCTCAACACTCTGTCTGATTTTGGATTTTTTTTTTTTTTTTCAAAGTCAGACTTGACACCAGAGAGGCTGAATACCGCACTGAGTCAATGCGGTCTTAGCCTCTCTGGTCTCAACACTCTGTCTGATTTTGGATTTTTTTTTTTTTTTCAAAGTCAGACTTGACACCAGAGAGGCTGAATACCGCACTGAGTCAATGCGGTCTTAGCCTCTCTGGTCTCAACACTCTGTCTGATTTTGGATTTTTTTTTTTTTTTCAAAGTCAGACTTGACACCAGAGAGGCTGAATACCGCACTGAGTCAATGCGGTCTTAGCCTCTCTGGTCTCAACACTCTGTCTGATTTTGGATTTTTTTTTTTTTTTTCAAAGTCAGACTTGACACCAGAGAGGCTGAATACCGCACTGAGTCAATGCGGTCTTAGCCTCTCTGGTCTCAACACTCTGTCTGATTTTGGATTTTTTTTTTTTTTTCAAAGTCAGACTTGACACCAGAGAGGCTGAATACTGCACTGAGTCAATGCGGTCTTAGCCTCTCTGGTGTCAACACTCTGTCTGATTTTGGATTTTTTTTTTTTTTTTCAAAGTCAGACTTGACACCAGAGAGGCTGAATACCGCACTGAGTCAATGCGGTCTTAGCCTCTCTGGTCTCAACACTCTGTCTGATTTTGGATTTTTTTTTTTTTTTTTCCAAAATCAGACTTGACACCAGAGAGGCTGAATACCGCACTGAGTCAATGCGGTCTTAGCCTCTCTGGTGTCAACACTCTGTCTGATTTTGGATTTTTTTTTTTTTTTTCAAAGTCAGACTTGACACCAGAGAGGCTGAATACCGCACTGAGTCAATGCGGTCTTAGCCTCTCTGGTCTCAACACTCTGTCTGATTTTGGATTTTTTTTTTTTTTTTTCCAAAATCAGACTTGACACCAGAGAGGCTGAATACCGCACTGAGTCAATGCGGTCTTAGCCTCTCTGGTGTCAACACTCTGTCTGATTTTGGATTTTTTTTTTTTTTTCCAAAATCAGACTTGACACCAGAGAGGCTGAATACTGCACTGAGTCAATGCGGTCTTAGCCTCTCTGGTCTCAACACTCGGTCTGATTTTGGATTTTTTTTTTTTTTTCCCAAAATCAGACTTGACACCAGAGAGGCTGAATACCGCACTGAGTCAATGCGGTCTTAGCCTCTCTGGTCTCAACACTCTGTCTGATTTTGGATTTTTTTTTTTTTTTTCAAAGTCAGACTTGACACCAGAGAGGCTGAATACCGCACTGAGTCAATGCGGTCTTAGCCTCTCTGGTGTCAACACTCTGTCTGATTTTGGATTTTTTTTTTTTTTTTCAAAGTCAGACTTGACACCAGAGAGGCTGAATACCGCACTGAGTCAATGCGGTCTTAGCCTCTCTGGTCTCAACACTCTGTCTGATTTTGGATTTTTTTTTTTTTTTTCAAAGTCAGACTTGACACCAGAGAGGCTGAATACCGCACTGAGTCAATGCGGTCTTAGCCTCTCTGGTGTCAACACTCTGTCTGATTTTGGATTTTTTTTTTTTTTTTCAAAGTCAGACTTGACACCAGAGAGGCTGAATACCGCACTGAGTCAATGCGGTCTTAGCCTCTCTGGTCTCAACACTCTGTCTGATTTTGGATTTTTTTTTTTTTTTTTTCCAAAATCAGACTTGACACCAGAGAGGCTGAATACCGCACTGAGTCAATGCGGTCTTAGCCTCTCTGGTGTCAACACTCTGTCTGATTTTGGATTTTTTTTTTTTTTTCCAAAATCAGACTTGACACCAGAGAGGCTGAATACCGCACTGAGTCAATGCGGTCTTAGCCTCTCTGGTCTCAACACTCGGTCTGATTTTGGATTTTTTTTTTTTTTTCCCAAAATCAGACTTGACACCAGAGAGGCTGAATACCGCACTGAGTCAATGCGGTCTTAGCCTCTCTGGTCTCAACACTCTGTCTGATTTTTTTTTTTTTTTTTTTTTTTCCAAAATCAGACTTGACACCAGAGAAGCTGAATACCGCACTGAGTCAATGCGGTCTTAGCCTCTCTGGTGTCAACACTCTGTCTGATTTTGGATTTTTTTTTTTTTTTTTTTCCAAAATCAGACTTGAAACCAGAGAGGCTGAATACCGCACTGAGTCAATGCAGTCTTAGCCTCTCTGGTCTCAACACTCTGTCTGATTTTGGATTTTTTTTTTTTTTCCAAAGTCAGACTTGACACCAGAGAGGCTGAATACCGCACTGAGTCAATGCGGTCTTAGCCTCTCTGGTCTCAACACTCTGTCTGATTTTGGATTTTTTTTTTTTTTTTCAAAGTCAGACTTGACACCAGAGAGGCTGAATACCGCACTGAGTCAATGCGGTCTTAGCCTCTCTGGTCTCAACACTCTGTCTGATTTTGGATTTTTTTTTTTTTTTTTAAAGTCAGACTTGACACCAGAGAGGCTGAATACCGCACTGAGTCAATGCGGTCTTAGCCTCTCTGGTGTCAACACTCTGTCTGATTTTGGATTTTTTTTTTTTTTTTCCAAAATCAGACTTGACACCAGATAGGCTGAATACCGCACTGAGTCAATGCGGTCTTAGCCTCTCTGGTCTCAACACTCTGTCTGATTTTGGATTTTTTTTTTTTTTTCCAAAATCAGACTTGACACCAGAGAGGCTGAATACCGCACTGAGTCAATGCGGTCTTAGCCTCTCTGGTCTCAACACTCTGTCTGATTTTGGATTTTTTTTTTTTTTTCCAAAATCAGACTTGACACCAGAGAGGCTGAATACCGCACTGAGTCAATGCGGTCTTAGCCTCTCTGGTGTCAACACTCTGTCTGATTTTGGATTTTTTTTTTTTTTTCTAAAATCAGACTTGACACCAGAGAGGCTGAATACCGCACTGAGTCAATGCGGTCTTAGCCTCTCTGGTGTCAACACTCTGTCTGATTTTGGATTTTTTTTTTTTTTCCAAAGTCAGACTTGACACCAGAGAGGCTGAATACCGCACTGAGTCAATGCGGTCTTAGCCTCTCTGGTCTCAACACTCTGTCTGATTTTGGATTTTTTTTTTTTTTTTCAAAGTCAGACTTGACACCAGAGAGGCTGAATACCGCACTGAGTCAATGCGGTCTTAGCCTCTCTGGTCTCAACACTCTGTCTGATTTTGGATTTTTTTTTTTTTTTCAAAGTCAGACTTGACACCAGAGAGGGAATACCGCACTGAGTCAATGCGGTCTTAGCCTCTCTGGTGTCAACACTCTGTCTGATTTTGGATTTTTTTTTTTTTTTTCAAAGTCAGACTTGACACCAGAGAGGCTGAATACCGCACTGAGTCAATGCGGTCTTAGCCTCTCTGGTCTCAACACTCTGTCTGATTTTGGATTTTTTTTTTTTTTTTTCCAAAATCAGACTTGACACCAGAGAGGCTGAATACCGCACTGAGTCAATGCGGTCTTAGCCTCTCTGGTGTCAACACTCTGTCTGATTTTGGATTTTTTTTTTTTTTTTCAAAGTCAGACTTGACACCAGAGAGGCTGAATACCGCACTGAGTCAATGCGGTCTTAGCCTCTCTGGTCTCAACACTCTGTCTGATTTTGGATTTTTTTTTTTTTTTTTCCAAAATCAGACTTGACACCAGAGAGGCTGAATACCGCACTGAGTCAATGCGGTCTTAGCCTCTCTGGTGTCAACACTCTGTCTGATTTTGGATTTTTTTTTTTTTTTCCAAAATCAGACTTGACACCAGAGAGGCTGAATACCGCACTGAGTCAATGCGGTCTTAGCCTCTCTGGTCTCAACACTCGGTCTGATTTTGGATTTTTTTTTTTTTTTTCCAAAATCAGACTTGACACCAGAGAGGCTGAATACCGCACTGAGTCAATGCGGTCTTAGCCTCTCTGGTCTCAACACTCTGTCTGATTTTGGATTTTTTTTTTTTTTTTCAAAGTCAGACTTGACACCAGAGAGGCTGAATACCGCACTGAGTCAATGCGGTCTTAGCCTCTCTGGTGTCAACACTCTGTCTGATTTTGGATTTTTTTTTTTTTTTTCAAAGTCAGACTTGACACCAGAGAGGCTGAATACCGCACTGAGTCAATGCGGTCTTAGCCTCTCTGGTGTCAACACTCTGTCTGATTTTGGATTTTTTTTTTTTTTTTTTCCAAAATCAGACTTGAAACCAGAGAGGCTGAATACCGCACTGAGTCAATGCAGTCTTAGCCTCTCTGGTCTCAACACTCTGTCTGATTTTGGATTTTTTTTTTTTTTCCAAAGTCAGACTTGACACCAGAGAGGCTGAATACCGCACTGAGTCAATGCGGTCTTAGCCTCTCTGGTCTCAACACTCTGTCTGATTTTGGATTTTTTTTTTTTTTTTCAAAGTCAGACTTGACACCAGAGAGGCTGAATACCGCCACTGAGTCAATGCGGTCTTAGCCTCTCTGGTCTCAACACTCTGTCTGATTTTGGATTTTTTTTTTTTTTTTTAAAGTCAGACTTGACACCAGAGAGGCTGAATACCGCACTGAGTCAATGCGGTCTTAGCCTCTCTGGTGTCAACACTCTGTCTGATTTTGGATTTTTTTTTTTTTTTTCAAAGTCAGACTTGACACCAGAGAGGCTGAATACCGCACTGAGTCAATGCGGTCTTAGCCTCTCTGGTCTCAACACTCTGTCTGATTTTGGATTTTTTTTTTTTTTTTCAAAGTCAGACTTGACACCAGAGAGGCTGAATACCACACTGAGTCAATGCGGTCTTAGCCTCTCTGGTCTCAACACTCTGTCTGATTTTGGATTTTTTTTTTTTTTTTCAAAGTCAGACTTGACACCAGAGAGGCTGAATACCGCACTGAGTCAATGCGGTCTTAGCCTCTCTGGTGTCAACACTCTGTCTGATTTTGGATTTTTTTTTTTTTTTTCAAAGTCAGACTTGACACCAGAGAGGCTGAATACCGCACTGAGTCAATGCGGTCTTAGCCTCTCTGGTCTCAACACTCTGTCTGATTTTGGATTTTTTTTTTTTTTTTCAAAGTCAGACTTGACACCAGAGAGGCTGAATACCGCACTGAGTCAATGCGGTCTTAGCCTCTCTGGTCTCAACACTCTGTCTGATTTTGGATTTTTTTTTTTTTTTCAAAGTCAGACTTGACACCAGAGAGGCTGAATACCGCACTGAGTCAATGCGGTCTTAGCCTCTCTGGTCTCAACACTCTGTCTGATTTTGGATTTTTTTTTTTTTTTTCCAAAATCAGACTTGACACCAGAGAGGCTGAATACCGCACTGAGTCAATGCGGTCTTAGCCTCTCTGGTGTCAACACTCTGTCTGATTTTGGATTTTTTTTTTTTTTCCAAAGTCAGACTTGACACCAGAGAGGCTGAATACCGCACTGAGTCAATGCGGTCTTAGCCTCTCTGGTGTCAACACTCTGTCTGATTTTGGATTTTTTTTTTTTTTCTAAAATCAGACTTGACACCAGAGAGGCTGAATACCGCACTGAGTCAATGCGGTCTTAGCCTCTCTGGTGTCAACACTCTGTCTGATTTTGGATTTTTTTTTTTTTTTCCAAAGTCAGACTTGACACCAGAGAGGCTGAATACCGCACTGAGTCAATGCGGTCTTAGCCTCTCTGGTCTCAACACTCTGTCTGATTTTGGATTTTTTTTTTTTTTTTCAAAGTCAGACTTGACACCAGAGAGGCTGAATACCGCACTGAGCGCACTGAGTCAATGCGGTCTTAGCCTCTCTGGTCTCAACACTCTGTCTGATTTTGGATTTTTTTTTTTTTTTCAAAGTCAGACTTGACACCAGAGAGGCTGAATACCGCACTGAGTCAATGCGGTCTTAGCCTCTCTGGTGTCAACACTCTGTCTGATTTTGGATTTTTTTTTTTTTTTTCAAAGTCAGACTTGACACCAGAGAGGCTGAATACCGCACTGAGTCAATGCGGTCTTAGCCTCTCTGGTCTCAACACTCTGTCTGATTTTGGATTTTTTTTTTTTTTTTTCCAAAATCAGACTTGACACCAGAGAGGCTGAATACCGCACTGAGTCAATGCGGTCTTAGCCTCTCTGGTGTCAACACTCTGTCTGATTTTGGATTTTTTTTTTTTTTTTCAAAGTCAGACTTGACACCAGAGAGGCTGAATACCGCACTGAGTCAATGCGGTCTTAGCCTCTCTGGTCTCAACACTCTGTCTGATTTTGGATTTTTTTTTTTTTTTTTCCAAAATCAGACTTGACACCAGAGAGGCTGAATACCGCACTGAGTCAATGCGGTCTTAGCCTCTCTGGTGTCAACACTCTGTCTGATTTTGGATTTTTTTTTTTTTTTCCAAAATCAGACTTGACACCAGAGAGGCTGAATACCGCACTGAGTCAATGCGGTGTTAGCCTCTCTGGTCTCAACACTCGGTCTGATTTTGGATTTTTTTTTTTTTTTCCCAAAATCAGACTTGACACCAGAGAGGCTGAATACCGCACTGAGTCAATGCGGTCTTAGCCTCTCTGGTCTCAACACTCTGTCTGATTTTGGATTTTTTTTTTTTTTTTCAAAGTCAGACTTGACACCAGAGAGGCTGAATACCGCACTGAGTCAATGCGGTCTTAGCCTCTCTGGTGTCAACACTCTGTCTGATTTTGGATTTTTTTTTTTTTTTTCAAAGTCAGACTTGACACCAGAGAGGCTGAATACCGCACTGAGTCAATGCGGTCTTAGCCTCTCTGGTGTCAACACTCTGTCTGATTTTGGATTTTTTTTTTTTTTTTTTCCAAAATCAGACTTGAAACCAGAGAGGCTGAATACCGCACTGAGTCAATGCAGTCTTAGCCTCTCTGGTCTCAACACTCTGTCTGATTTTGGATTTTTTTTTTTTTTCCAAAGTCAGACTTGACACCAGAGAGGCTGAATACCGCACTGAGTCAATGCGGTCTTAGCCTCTCTGGTCTCAACACTCTGTCTGATTTTGGATTTTTTTTTTTTTTTCAAAGTCAGACTTGACACCAGAGAGGCTGAATACCGCACTGAGTCAATGCGGTCTTAGCCTCTCTGGTCTCAACACTCTGTCTGATTTTGGATTTTTTTTTTTTTTTTAAAGTCAGACTTGACACCAGAGAGGCTGAATACCGCACTGAGTCAATGCGGTCTTAGCCTCTCTGGTGTCAACACTCTGTCTGATTTTGGATTTTTTTTTTTTTTTTCAAAGTCAGACTTGACACCAGAGAGGCTGAATACCGCACTGAGTCAATGCGGTCTTAGCCTCTCTGGTCTCAACACTCTGTCTGATTTTGGATTTTTTTTTTTTTTTTCAAAGTCAGACTTGACACCAGAGAGGCTGAATACCGCACTGAGTCAATGCGGTCTTAGCCTCTCTGGTCTCAACACTCTGTCTGATTTTGGATTTTTTTTTTTTTTTTCAAAGTCAGACTTGACACCAGAGAGGCTGAATACCGCACTGAGTCAATGCGGTCTTAGCCTCTCTGGTGTCAACACTCTGTCTGATTTTGGATTTTTTTTTTTTTTTCAAAGTCAGACTTGACACCAGAGAGGCTGAATACCGCACTGAGTCAATGCGGTCTTAGCCTCTCTGGTCTCAACACTCTGTCTGATTTTGGATTTTTTTTTTTTTTTTCAAAGTCAGACTTGACACCAGAGAGGCTGAATACCGCACTGAGTCAATGCGGTCTTAGCCTCTCTGGTCTCAACACTCTGTCTGATTTTGGATTTTTTTTTTTTTTTTCAAAGTCAGACTTGACACCAGAGAGGCTGAATACCGCACTGAGTCAATGCGGTCTTAGCCTCTCTGGTCTCAACACTCTGTCTGATTTTGGATTTTTTTTTTTTTTTTCCAAAATCAGACTTGACACCAGAGAGGCTGAATACCGCACTGAGTCAATGCGGTCTTAGCCTCTCTGGTGTCAACACTCTGTCTGATTTTGGATTTTTTTTTTTTTTTCCAAAGTCAGACTTGACACCAGAGAGGCTGAATACCGCACTGAGTCAATGCGGTCTTAGCCTCTCTGGTGTCAACACTCTGTCTGATTTTGGATTTTTTTTTTTTTTCTAAAATCAGACTTGACACCAGAGAGGCTGAATACGTCAATGCGGTCTTAGCCTCTCTGGTGTCAACACTCTGTCTGATTTTGGATTTTTTTTTTTTTTCCAAAGTCAGACTTGACACCAGAGAGGCTGAATACCGCACTGAGTCAATGCGGTCTTAGCCTCTCTGGTCTCAACACTCTGTCTGATTTTGGATTTTTTTTTTTTTTTTCAAAGTCAGACTTGACACCAGAGAGGCTGAATACCGCACTGAGTCAATGCGGTCTTAGCCTCTCTGGTCTCAACACTCTGTCTGATTTTGGATTTTTTTTTTTTTTTCAAAGTCAGACTTGACACCAGAGAGGCTGAATACCGCACTGAGTCAATGCGGTCTTAGCCTCTCTGGTCTCAACACTCTGTCTGATTTTGGATTTTTTTTTTTTTTTCAAAGTCAGACTTGACACCAGAGAGGCTGAATACCGCACTGAGTCAATGCGGTCTTAGCCTCTCTGGTCTCAACACTCTGTCTGATTTTGGATTTTTTTTTTTTTTTTCAAAGTCAGACTTGACACCAGAGAGGCTGAATACCGCACTGAGTCAATGCGGTCTTAGCCTCTCTGGTGTCAACACTCTGTCTGATTTTGGATTTTTTTTTTTTTTTTCCAAAATCAGACTTGACACCAGATAGGCTGAATACCGCACTGAGTCAATGCGGTCTTAGCCTCTCTGGTCTCAACACTCTGTCTGATTTTGGATTTTTTTTTTTTTTTCCAAAATCAGACTTGACACCAGAGAGGCTGAATACCGCACTGAGTCAATGCGGTCTTAGCCTCTCTGGTGTCAACACTCTGTCTGATTTTGGATTTTTTTTTTTTTTCTAAAATCAGACTTGACACCAGAGAGGCTGAATACCGCACTGAGTCAATGCGGTCTTAGCCTCTCTGGTGTCAACACTCTGTCTGATTTTGGATTTTTTTTTTTTTTTCCAAAGTCAGACTTGACACCAGAGAGGCTGAATACCGCACTGAGTCAATGCGGTCTTAGCCTCTCTGGTCTCAACACTCTGTCTGATTTTGGATTTTTTTTTTTTTTTTCAAAGTCAGACTTGACACCAGAGAGGCTGAATACCGCACTGAGTCAATGCGGTCTTAGCCTCTCTGGTCTCAACACTCTGTCTGATTTTGGATTTTTTTTTTTTTTTCAAAGTCAGACTTGACACCAGAGAGGCTGAATACCGCACTGAGTCAATGCGGTCTTAGCCTCTCTGGTGTCAACACTCTGTCTGATTTTGGATTTTTTTTTTTTTTTCAAAGTCAGACTTGACACCAGAGAGGCTGAATACCGCACTGAGTCAATGCGGTCTTAGCCTCTCTGGTCTCAACACTCTGTCTGATTTTGGATTTTTTTTTTTTTTTTTCCAAAATCAGACTTGACACCAGAGAGGCTGAATACCGCACTGAGTCAATGCGGTCTTAGCCTCTCTGGTGTCAACACTCTGTCTGATTTTGGATTTTTTTTTTTTTTTCAAAGTCAGACTTGACACCAGAGAGGCTGAATACCGCACTGAGTCAATGCGGTCTTAGCCTCTCTGGTCTCAACACTCTGTCTGATTTTGGATTTTTTTTTTTTTTTTTTCCAAAATCAGACTTGACACCAGAGAGGCTGAATACCGCACTGAGTCAATGCGGTCTTAGCCTCTCTGGTGTCAACACTCTGTCTGATTTTGGATTTTTTTTTTTTTTTCCAAAATCAGACTTGACACCAGAGAGGCTGAATACCGCACTGAGTCAATGCGGTCTTAGCCTCTCTGGTCTCAACACTCGGTCTGATTTTGGATTTTTTTTTTTTTTTCCCAAAATCAGACTTGACACCAGAGAGGCTGAATACCGCACTGAGTCAATGCGGTCTTAGCCTCTCTGGTCTCAACACTCTGTCTGATTTTGGATTTTTTTTTTTTTTTTCAAAGTCAGACTTGACACCAGAGAGGCTGAATACCGCACTGAGTCAATGCGGTCTTAGCCTCTCTGGTGTCAACACTCTGTCTGATTTTGGATTTTTTTTTTTTTTTTCAAAGTCAGACTTGACACCAGAGAGGCTGAATACCGCACTGAGTCAATGCGGTCTTAGCCTCTCTGGTGTCAACACTCTGTCTGATTTTGGATTTTTTTTTTTTTTTTCAAAGTCAGACTTGACACCAGAGAGGCTGAATACCGCACTGAGTCAATGCGGTCTTAGCCTCTCTGGTCTCAACACTCTGTCTGATTTTGGATTTTTTTTTTTTTTTCAAAGTCAGACTTGACACCAGAGAGGCTGAATACCGCACTGAGTCAATGCGGTCTTAGCCTCTCTGGTCTCAACACTCTGTCTGATTTTGGATTTTTTTTTTTTTTTTCAAAGTCAGACTTGACACCAGAGAGGCTGAATACCGGACTGAGTCAATGCGGTCTTAGCCTCTCTGGTGTCAACACTCTGTCTGATTTTGGATTTTTTTTTTTTTTTTCAAAGTCAGACTTGACACCAGAGAGGCTGAATACCGCACTGAGTCAATGCGGTCTTAGCCTCTCTGGTCTCAACACTCTGTCTGATTTTGGATTTTTTTTTTTTTTTTTTCCAAAATCAGACTTGACACCAGAGAGGCTGAATACCGCACTGAGTCAATGCGGTCTTAGCCTCTCTGGTGTCAACACTCTGTCTGATTTTGGATTTTTTTTTTTTTTCCAAAATCAGACTTGACACCAGAGAGGCTGAATACCGCACTGAGTCAATGCGGTCTTAGCCTCTCTGGTCTCAACACTCGGTCTGATTTTGGATTTTTTTTTTTTTTCCCAAAATCAGACTTGACACCAGAGAGGCTGAATACCGCACTGAGTCAATGCGGTCTTAGCCTCTCTGGTCTCAACACTCTGTCTGATTTTTTTTTTTTTTTTTTTTTTTCCAAAATCAGACTTGACACCAGAGAAGCTGAATACCGCACTGAGTCAATGCGGTCTTAGCCTCTCTGGTGTCAACACTCTGTCTGATTTTGGATTTTTTTTTTTTTTTTTCCAAAATCAGACTTGACACCAGATAGGCTGAATACCGCACTGAGTCAATGCGGTCTTAGCCTCTCTGGTCTCAACACTCTGTCTGATTTTGGATTTTTTTTTTTTTTTCCAAAATCAGACTTGACACCAGAGAGGCTGAATACCGCACTGAGTCAATGCGGTCTTAGCCTCTCTGGTCTCAACACTCTGTCTGATTTTGGATTTTTTTTTTTTTTTCCAAAATCAGACTTGACACCAGAGAGGCTGAATACCGCACTGAGTCAATGCGGTCTTAGCCTCTCTGGTGTCAACACTCTGTCTGATTTTGGATTTTTTTTTTTTTTCTAAAATCAGACTTGACACCAGAGAGGCTGAATACCGCACTGAGTCAATGCGGTCTTAGCCTCTCTGGTGTCAACACTCTGTCTGATTTTGGATTTTTTTTTTTTTTCCAAAGTCAGACTTGACACCAGAGAGGCTGAATACCGCACTGAGTCAATGCGGTCTTAGCCTCTCTGGTCTCAACACTCTGTCTGATTTTGGATTTTTTTTTTTTTTTTCAAAGTCAGACTTGACACCAGAGAGGCTGAATACCGCACTGAGTCAATGCGGTCTTAGCCTCTCTGGTCTCAACACTCTGTCTGATTTTGGATTTTTTTTTTTTTTTCAAAGTCAGACTTGACACCAGAGAGGCTGAATACCGCACTGAGTCAATGCGGTCTTAGCCTCTCTGGTGTCAACACTCTGTCTGATTTTGGATTTTTTTTTTTTTTTTCAAAGTCAGACTTGACACCAGAGAGGCTGAATACCGCACTGAGTCAATGCGGTCTTAGCCTCTCTGGTCTCAACACTCTGTCTGATTTTGGATTTTTTTTTTTTTTTTTTCCAAAATCAGACTTGACACCAGAGAGGCTGAATACCGCACTGAGTCAATGCGGTCTTAGCCTCTCTGGTGTCAACACTCTGTCTGATTTTGGATTTTTTTTTTTTTTCCAAAATCAGACTTGACACCAGAGAGGCTGAATACCGCACTGAGTCAATGCGGTCTTAGCCTCTCTGGTCTCAACACTCGGTCTGATTTTGGATTTTTTTTTTTTTTCCCAAAATCAGACTTGACACCAGAGAGGCTGAATACCGCACTGAGTCAATGCGGTCTTAGCCTCTCTGGTCTCAACACTCTGTCTGATTTTGTTTTTTTTTTTTTTTTTTCCAAAATCAGACTTGACACCAGAGAAGCTGAATACTGCACTGAGTCAATGCGGTCTTAGCCTCTCTGGTGTCAACACTCTGTCTGATTTTGGATTTTTTTTTTTTTTTTTTTCCAAAATCAGACTTGAAACCAGAGAGGCTGAATACCGCACTGAGTCAATGCAGTCTTAGCCTCTCTGGTCTCAACACTCTGTCTGATTTTGGATTTTTTTTTTTTTTCCAAAGTCAGACTTGACACCAGAGAGGCTGAATACCGCACTGAGTCAATGCGGTCTTAGCCTCTCTGGTCTCAACACTCTGTCTGATTTTGGATTTTTTTTTTTTTTTTCAAAGTCAGACTTGACACCAGAGAGGCTGAATACCGCACTGAGTCAATGCGGTCTTAGCCTCTCTGGTCTCAACACTCTGTCTGATTTTGGATTTTTTTTTTTTTTTTTAAAGTCAGACTTGACACCAGAGAGGCTGAATACCGCACTGAGTCAATGCGGTCTTAGCCTCTCTGGTGTCAACACTCTGTCTGATTTTGGATTTTTTTTTTTTTTTTTCCAAAATCAGACTTGACACCAGATAGGCTGAATACCGCACTGAGTCAATGCGGTCTTAGCCTCTCTGGTCTCAACACTCTGTCTGATTTTGGATTTTTTTTTTTTTTTCCAAAATCAGACTTGACACCAGAGAGGCTGAATACCGCACTGAGTCAATGCGGTCTTAGCCTCTCTGGTCTCAACACTCTGTCTGATTTTGGATTTTTTTTTTTTTTTCCAAAATCAGACTTGACACCAGAGAGGCTGAATACCGCACTGAGTCAATGCGGTCTTAGCCTCTCTGGTGTCAACACTCTGTCTGATTTTGGATTTTTTTTTTTTTTCTAAAATCAGACTTGACACCAGAGAGGCTGAATACCGCACTGAGTCAATGCGGTCTTAGCCTCTCTGGTGTCAACACTCTGTCTGATTTTGGATTTTTTTTTTTTTTCCAAAGTCAGACTTGACACCAGAGAGGCTGAATACCGCACTGAGTCAATGCGGTCTTAGCCTCTCTGGTCTCAACACTCTGTCTGATTTTGGATTTTTTTTTTTTTTTTCAAAGTCAGACTTGACACCAGAGAGGCTGAATACCGCACTGAGTCAATGCGGTCTTAGCCTCTCTGGTCTCAACACTCTGTCTGATTTTGGATTTTTTTTTTTTTTTCAAAGTCAGACTTGACACCAGAGAGGCTGAATACCGCACTGAGTCAATGCGGTCTTAGCCTCTCTGGTGTCAACACTCTGTCTGATTTTGGATTTTTTTTTTTTTTTTCAAAGTCAGACTTGACACCAGAGAGGCTGAATACCGCACTGAGTCAATGCGGTCTTAGCCTCTCTGGTCTCAACACTCTGTCTGATTTTGGATTTTTTTTTTTTTTTTTCCAAAATCAGACTTGACACCAGAGAGGCTGAATACCGCACTGAGTCAATGCGGTCTTAGCCTCTCTGGTGTCAACACTCTGTCTGATTTTGGATTTTTTTTTTTTTTTTTCAAAGTCAGACTTGACACCAGAGAGGCTGAATACCGCACTGAGTCAATGCGGTCTTAGCCTCTCTGGTCTCAACACTCTGTCTGATTTTGGATTTTTTTTTTTTTTTTTTCCAAAATCAGACTTGACACCAGAGAGGCTGAATACCGCACTGAGTCAATGCGGTCTTAGCCTCTCTGGTGTCAACACTCTGTCTGATTTTGGATTTTTTTTTTTTTTTCCAAAATCAGACTTGACACCAGAGAGGCTGAATACCGCACTGAGTCAATGCGGTCTTAGCCTCTCTGGTCTCAACACTCGGTCTGATTTTGGATTTTTTTTTTTTTTTCCCAAAATCAGACTTGACACCAGAGAGGCTGAATACCGCACTGAGTCAATGCGGTCTTAGCCTCTCTGGTCTCAACACTCTGTCTGATTTTGGATTTTTTTTTTTTTTTTCAAAGTCAGACTTGACACCAGAGAGGCTGAATACCGCACTGAGTCAATGCGGTCTTAGCCTCTCTGGTGTCAACACTCTGTCTGATTTTGGATTTTTTTTTTTTTTTTCAAAGTCAGACTTGACACCAGAGAGGCTGAATACCGCACTGAGTCAATGCGGTCTTAGCCTCTCTGGTGTCAACACTCTGTCTGATTTTGGATTTTTTTTTTTTTTTTTTCCAAAATCAGACTTGAAACCAGAGAGGCTGAATACCGCACTGAGTCAATGCAGTCTTAGCCTCTCTGGTCTCAACACTCTGTCTGATTTTGGATTTTTTTTTTTTTTCCAAAGTCAGACTTGACACCAGAGAGGCTGAATACCGCACTGAGTCAATGCGGTCTTAGCCTCTCTGGTCTCAACACTCTGTCTGATTTTGGATTTTTTTTTTTTTTTTCAAAGTCAGACTTGACACCAGAGAGGCTGAATACCGCACTGAGTCAATGCGGTCTTAGCCTCTCTGGTCTCAACACTCTGTCTGATTTTGGATTTTTTTTTTTTTTTTAAAGTCAGACTTGACACCAGAGAGGCTGAATACCGCACTGAGTCAATGCGGTCTTAGCCTCTCTGGTGTCAACACTCTGTCTGATTTTGGATTTTTTTTTTTTTTTTTCCAAAATCAGACTTGACACCAGATAGGCTGAATACCGCACTGAGTCAATGCGGTCTTAGCCTCTCTGGTCTCAACACTCTGTCTGATTTTTTTTTTTTTTTTTTTTTTTCCAAAATCAGACTTGACACCAGAGAAGCTGAATACCGCACTGAGTCAATGCGGTCTTAGCCTCTCTGGTGTCAACACTCTGTCTGATTTTGGATTTTTTTTTTTTTTTTTTTCCAAAATCAGACTTGAAACCAGAGAGGCTGAATACCGCACTGAGTCAATGCAGTCTTAGCCTCTCTGGTCTCAACACTCTGTCTGATTTTGGATTTTTTTTTTTTTTTCCAAAGTCAGACTTGACACCAGAGAGGCTGAATACCGCACTGAGTCAATGCGGTCTTAGCCTCTCTGGTCTCAACACTCTGTCTGATTTTGGATTTTTTTTTTTTTTTTCAAAGTCAGACTTGACACCAGAGAGGCTGAATACCGCACTGAGTCAATGCGGTCTTAGCCTCTCTGGTCTCAACACTCTGTCTGATTTTGGATTTTTTTTTTTTTTTTTAAAGTCAGACTTGACACCAGAGAGGCTGAATACCGCACTGAGTCAATGCGGTCTTAGCCTCTCTGGTGTCAACACTCTGTCTGATTTTGGATTTTTTTTTTTTTTTTTCCAAAATCAGACTTGACACCAGATAGGCTGAATACCGCACTGAGTCAATGCGGTCTTAGCCTCTCTGGTCTCAACACTCTGTCTGATTTTGGATTTTTTTTTTTTTTTCCAAAATCAGACTTGACACCAGAGAGGCTGAATACTGCACTGAGTCAATGCGGTCTTAGCCTCTCTGGTCTCAACACTCTGTCTGATTTTGGATTTTTTTTTTTTTTTCCAAAATCAGACTTGACACCAGAGAGGCTGAATACCGCACTGAGTCAATGCGGTCTTAGCCTCTCTGGTGTCAACACTCTGTCTGATTTTGGATTTTTTTTTTTTTTTCTAAAATCAGACTTGACACCAGAGAGGCTGAATACCGCACTGAGTCAATGCGGTCTTAGCCTCTCTGGTG
Source organism: Poromitra crassiceps (assembly GCF_964638095.1). NCBI lineage: Eukaryota > Metazoa > Chordata > Actinopteri > Beryciformes > Melamphaidae > Poromitra > Poromitra crassiceps. The sequence goes on from NW_028151813.1 coordinate 30,179, forward strand.
TCAACACTCTGTCTGATTTTGGATTTTTTTTTTTTTTTCCAAAGTCAGACTTGACACCAGAGAGGCTGAATACCGCACTGAGTCAATGCGGTCTTAGCCTCTCTGGTCTCAACACTCTGTCTGATTTTGGATTTTTTTTTTTTTTTTCAAAGTCAGACTTGACACCAGAGAGGCTGAATACCGCACTGAGTCAATGCGGTCTTAGCCTCTCTGGTCTCAACACTCTGTCTGATTTTGGATTTTTTTTTTTTTTTCAAAGTCAGACTTGACACCAGAGAGGCTGAATACCGCACTGAGTCAATGCGGTCTTAGCCTCTCTGGTGTCAACACTCTGTCTGATTTTGGATTTTTTTTTTTTTTTTCAAAGTCAGACTTGACACCAGAGAGGCTGAATACCGCACTGAGTCAATGCGGTCTTAGCCTCTCTGGTCTCAACACTCTGTCTGATTTTGGATTTTTTTTTTTTTTTTTTCCAAAATCAGACTTGACACCAGAGAGGCTGAATACCGCACTGAGTCAATGCGGTCTTAGCCTCTCTGGTGTCAACACTCTGTCTGATTTTGGATTTTTTTTTTTTTTTTCAAAGTCAGACTTGACACCAGAGAGGCTGAATACCGCACTGAGTCAATGCGGTCTTAGCCTCTCTGGTCTCAACACTCTGTCTGATTTTGGATTTTTTTTTTTTTTTTTCCAAAATCAGACTTGACACCAGAGAGGCTGAATACCGCACTGAGTCAATGCGGTCTTAGCCTCTCTGGTGTCAACACTCTGTCTGATTTTGGATTTTTTTTTTTTTTTTCCAAAATCAGACTTGACACCAGAGAGGCTGAATACCGCACTGAGTCAATGCGGTCTTAGCCTCTCTGGTCTCAACACTCGGTCTGATTTTGGATTTTTTTTTTTTTTTCCCAAAATCAGACTTGACACCAGAGAGGCTGAATACCGCACTGAGTCAATGCGGTCTTAGCCTCTCTGGTCTCAACACTCTGTCTGATTTTGGATTTTTTTTTTTTTTTTCAAAGTCAGACTTGACACCAGAGAGGCTGAATACCGCACTGAGTCAATGCGGTCTTAGCCTCTCTGGTGTCAACACTCTGTCTGATTTTGGATTTTTTTTTTTTTTTTTCAAAGTCAGACTTGACACCAGAGAGGCTGAATACCGCACTGAGTCAATGCGGTCTTAGCCTCTCTGGTGTCAACACTCTGTCTGATTTTGGATTTTTTTTTTTTTTTTTTTCCAAAATCAGACTTGAAACCAGAGAGGCTGAATACCGCACTGAGTCAATGCAGTCTTAGCCTCTCTGGTCTCAACACTCTGTCTGATTTTGGATTTTTTTTTTTTTTCCAAAGTCAGACTTGACACCAGAGAGGCTGAATACCGCACTGAGTCAATGCGGTCTTAGCCTCTCTGGTCTCAACACTCTGTCTGATTTTGGATTTTTTTTTTTTTTTTCAAAGTCAGACTTGACACCAGAGAGGCTGAATACCGCACTGAGTCAATGCGGTCTTAGCCTCTCTGGTCTCAACACTCTGTCTGATTTTGGATTTTTTTTTTTTTTTTAAAGTCAGACTTGACACCAGAGAGGCTGAATACCGCACTGAGTCAATGCGGTCTTAGCCTCTCTGGTGTCAACACTCTGTCTGATTTTGGATTTTTTTTTTTTTTTTCAAAGTCAGACTTGACACCAGAGAGGCTGAATACCGCACTGAGTCAATGCGGTCTTAGCCTCTCTGGTCTCAACACTCTGTCAGACTTGACACCAGAGAGGCTGAATACCGCACTGAGTCAATGCGGTCTTAGCCTCTCTGGTGTCAACACTCTGTCTGATTTTGGATTTTTTTTTTTTTTTTCAAAGTCAGACTTGACACCAGAGAGGCTGAATACCGCACTGAGTCAATGCGGTCTTAGCCTCTCTGGTCTCAACACTCTGTCTGATTTTGGATTTTTTTTTTTTTTTTCAAAGTCAGACTTGACACCAGAGAGGCTGAATACCGCACTGAGTCAATGCGGTCTTAGCCTCTCTGGTCTCAACACTCTGTCTGATTTTGGATTTTTTTTTTTTTTTTCAAAGTCAGACTTGACACCAGAGAGGCTGAATACCGCACTGAGTCAATGCGGTCTTAGCCTCTCTGGTCTCAACACTCTGTCTGATTTTGGATTTTTTTTTTTTTTTTCCAAAATCAGACTTGACACCAGAGAGGCTGAATACCGCACTGAGTCAATGCGGTCTTAGCCTCTCTGGTGTCAACACTCTGTCTGATTTTGGATTTTTTTTTTTTTTTCCAAAGTCAGACTTGACACCAGAGAGGCTGAATACCGCACTGAGTCAATGCGGTCTTAGCCTCTCTGGTGTCAACACTCTGTCTGATTTTGGATTTTTTTTTTTTTCTAAAATCAGACTTGACACCAGAGAGGCTGAATACTGCACTGAGTCAATGCGGTCTTAGCCTCTCTGGTGTCAACACTCTGTCTGATTTTGGATTTTTTTTTTTTTTTCCAAAGTCAGACTTGACACCAGAGAGGCTGAATACCGCACTGAGTCAATGCGGTCTTAGCCTCTCTGGTCTCAACACTCTGTCTGATTTTGGATTTTTTTTTTTTTTTTCAAAGTCAGACTTGACACCAGAGAGGCTGAATACCGCACTGAGTCAATGCGGTCTTAGCCTCTCTGGTCTCAACACTCTGTCTGATTTTGGATTTTTTTTTTTTTTTCAAAGTCAGACTTGACACCAGAGAGGCTGAATACCGCACTGAGTCAATGCGGTCTTAGCCTCTCTGGTCTCAACACTCTGTCTGATTTTGGATTTTTTTTTTTTTTTCAAAGTCAGACTTGACACCAGAGAGGCTGAATACCGCACTGAGTCAATGCGGTCTTAGCCTCTCTGGTCTCAACACTCTGTCTGATTTTGGATTTTTTTTTTTTTTTTCAAAGTCAGACTTGACACCAGAGAGGCTGAATACCGCACTGAGTCAATGCGGTCTTAGCCTCTCTGGTGTCAACACTCTGTCTGATTTTGGATTTTTTTTTTTTTTTTTCCAAAATCAGACTTGACACCAGATAGGCTGAATACCGCACTGAGTCAATGCGGTCTTAGCCTCTCTGGTCTCAACACTCTGTCTGATTTTGGATTTTTTTTTTTTTTTCCAAAATCAGACTTGACACCAGAGAGGCTGAATACCGCACTGAGTCAATGCGGTCTTAGCCTCTCTGGTGTCAACACTCTGTCTGATTTTGGATTTTTTTTTTTTTTCTAAAATCAGACTTGACACCAGAGAGGCTGAATACCGCACTGAGTCAATGCGGTCTTAGCCTCTCTGGTGTCAACACTCTGTCTGATTTTGGATTTTTTTTTTTTTTTCCAAAGTCAGACTTGACACCAGAGAGGCTGAATACCGCACTGAGTCAATGCGGTCTTAGCCTCTCTGGTCTCAACACTCTGTCTGATTTTGGATTTTTTTTTTTTTTTTCAAAGTCAGACTTGACACCAGAGAGGCTGAATACCGCACTGAGTCAATGCGGTCTTAGCCTCTCTGGTCTCAACACTCTGTCTGATTTTGGATTTTTTTTTTTTTTTCAAAGTCAGACTTGACACCAGAGAGGCTGAATACCGCACTGAGTCAATGCGGTCTTAGCCTCTCTGGTGTCAACACTCTGTCTGATTTTGGATTTTTTTTTTTTTTTTCAAAGTCAGACTTGACACCAGAGAGGCTGAATACCGCACTGAGTCAATGCGGTCTTAGCCTCTCTGGTCTCAACACTCTGTCTGATTTTGGATTTTTTTTTTTTTTTTCCAAAATCAGACTTGACACCAGAGAGGCTGAATACCGCACTGAGTCAATGCGGTCTTAGCCTCTCTGGTGTCAACACTCTGTCTGATTTTGGATTTTTTTTTTTTTTTTCAAAGTCAGACTTGACACCAGAGAGGCTGAATACCGCACTGAGTCAATGCGGTCTTAGCCTCTCTGGTCTCAACACTCTGTCTGATTTTGGATTTTTTTTTTTTTTTTTCCAAAATCAGACTTGACACCAGAGAGGCTGAATACCGCACTGAGTCAATGCGGTCTTAGCCTCTCTGGTGTCAACACTCTGTCTGATTTTGGATTTTTTTTTTTTTTTCCAAAATCAGACTTGACACCAGAGAGGCTGAATACCGCACTGAGTCAATGCGGTCTTAGCCTCTCTGGTCTCAACACTCGGTCTGATTTTGGATTTTTTTTTTTTTTTCCCAAAATCAGACTTGACACCAGAGAGGCTGAATACCGCACTGAGTCAATGCGGTCTTAGCCTCTCTGGTCTCAACACTCTGTCTGATTTTGGATTTTTTTTTTTTTTTTCAAAGTCAGACTTGACACCAGAGAGGCTGAATACCGCACTGAGTCAATGCGGTCTTAGCCTCTCTGGTGTCAACACTCTGTCTGATTTTGGATTTTTTTTTTTTTTTTCAAAGTCAGACTTGACACCAGAGAGGCTGAATACCGCACTGAGTCAATGCGGTCTTAGCCTCTCTGGTGTCAACACTCTGTCTGATTTTGGATTTTTTTTTTTTTTTTCAAAGTCAGACTTGACACCAGAGAGGCTGAATACCGCACTGAGTCAATGCGGTCTTAGCCTCTCTGGTCTCAACACTCTGTCTGATTTTGGATTTTTTTTTTTTTTTTTCAAAGTCAGACTTGACACCAGAGAGGCTGAATACCGCACTGAGTCAATGCGGTCTTAGCCTCTCTGGTCTCAACACTCTGTCTGATTTTGGATTTTTTTTTTTTTTTCAAAGTCAGACTTGACACCAGAGAGGCTGAATACCGGACTGAGTCAATGCGGTCTTAGCCTCTCTGGTGTCAACACTCTGTCTGATTTTGGATTTTTTTTTTTTTTTTCAAAGTCAGACTTGACACCAGAGAGGCTGAATACCGCACTGAGTCAATGCGGTCTTAGCCTCTCTGGTCTCAACACTCTGTCTGATTTTGGATTTTTTTTTTTTTTTTTTCCAAAATCAGACTTGACACCAGAGAGGCTGAATACCGCACTGAGTCAATGCGGTCTTAGCCTCTCTGGTGTCAACACTCTGTCTGATTTTGGATTTTTTTTTTTTTTCCAAAATCAGACTTGACACCAGAGAGGCTGAATACCGCACTGAGTCAATGCGGTCTTAGCCTCTCTGGTCTCTCAACACTCGGTCTGATTTTGGATTTTTTTTTTTTTTCCCAAAATCAGACTTGACACCAGAGAGGCTGAATACCGCACTGAGTCAATGCGGTCTTAGCCTCTCTGGTCTCAACACTCTGTCTGATTTTTTTTTTTTTTTTTTTTTTTCCAAAATCAGACTTGACACCAGAGAAGCTGAATACCGCACTGAGTCAATGCGGTCTTAGCCTCTCTGGTGTCAACACTCTGTCTGATTTTGGATTTTTTTTTTTTTTTTTCCAAAATCAGACTTGACACCAGATAGGCTGAATACCGCACTGAGTCAATGCGGTCTTAGCCTCTCTGGTCTCAACACTCTGTCTGATTTTGGATTTTTTTTTTTTTTTCCAAAATCAGACTTGACACCAGAGAGGCTGAATACCGCACTGAGTCAATGCGGTCTTAGCCTCTCTGGTCTCAACACTCTGTCTGATTTTGGATTTTTTTTTTTTTTTCCAAAATCAGACTTGACACCAGAGAGGCTGAATACCGCACTGAGTCAATGCGGTCTTAGCCTCTCTGGTGTCAACACTCTGTCTGATTTTGGATTTTTTTTTTTTTTCTAAAATCAGACTTGACACCAGAGAGGCTGAATACCGCACTGAGTCAATGCGGTCTTAGCCTCTCTGGTGTCAACACTCTGTCTGATTTTGGATTTTTTTTTTTTTTCCAAAGTCAGACTTGACACCAGAGAGGCTGAATACCGCACTGAGTCAATGCGGTCTTAGCCTCTCTGGTCTCAACACTCTGTCTGATTTTGGATTTTTTTTTTTTTTTTCAAAGTCAGACTTGACACCAGAGAGGCTGAATACCGCACTGAGTCAATGCGGTCTTAGCCTCTCTGGTCTCAACACTCTGTCTGATTTTGGATTTTTTTTTTTTTTCAAAGTCAGACTTGACACCAGAGAGGCTGAATACCGCACTGAGTCAATGCGGTCTTAGCCTCTCTGGTGTCAACACTCTGTCTGATTTTGGATTTTTTTTTTTTTTTTCAAAGTCAGACTTGACACCAGAGAGGCTGAATACCGCACTGAGTCAATGCGGTCTTAGCCTCTCTGGTCTCAACACTCTGTCTGATTTTGGATTTTTTTTTTTTTTTTTTCCAAAATCAGACTTGACACCAGAGAGGCTGAATACCGCACTGAGTCAATGCGGTCTTAGCCTCTCTGGTGTCAACACTCTGTCTGATTTTGGATTTTTTTTTTTTTTCCAAAATCAGACTTGACACCAGAGAGGCTGAATACCGCACTGAGTCAATGCGGTCTTAGCCTCTCTGGTCTCAACACTCGGTCTGATTTTGGATTTTTTTTTTTTTTCCCAAAATCAGACTTGACACCAGAGAGGCTGAATACCGCACTGAGTCAATGCGGTCTTAGCCTCTCTGGTCTCAACACTCTGTCTGATTTTTTTTTTTTTTTTTTTTTTCCAAAATCAGACTTGACACCAGAGAAGCTGAATACTGCACTGAGTCAATGCGGTCTTAGCCTCTCTGGTGTCAACACTCTGTCTGATTTTGGATTTTTTTTTTTTTTTTTTTCCAAAATCAGACTTGAAACCAGAGAGGCTGAATACCGCACTGAGTCAATGCAGTCTTAGCCTCTCTGGTCTCAACACTCTGTCTGATTTTGGATTTTTTTTTTTTTTCCAAAGTCAGACTTGACACCAGAGAGGCTGAATACCGCACTGAGTCAATGCGGTCTTAGCCTCTCTGGTCTCAACACTCTGTCTGATTTTGGATTTTTTTTTTTTTTTTCAAAGTCAGACTTGACACCAGAGAGGCTGAATACCGCACTGATGCGGTCTTAGCCTCTCTGGTCTCAACACTCTGTCTGATTTTGGATTTTTTTTTTTTTTTTTAAGTCAGACTTGACACCAGAGAGGCTGAATACCGCACTGAGTCAATGCGGTCTTAGCCTCTCTGGTGTCAACACTCTGTCTGATTTTGGATTTTTTTTTTTTTTTTTCCAAAATCAGACTTGACACCAGATAGGCTGAATACCGCACTGAGTCAATGCGGTCTTAGCCTCTCTGGTCTCAACACTCTGTCTGATTTTGGATTTTTTTTTTTTTTTCCAAAATCAGACTTGACACCAGAGAGGCTGAATACCGCACTGAGTCAATGCGGTCTTAGCCTCTCTGGTCTCAACACTCTGTCTGATTTTGGATTTTTTTTTTTTTTTTCCAAAATCAGACTTGACACCAGAGAGGCTGAATACCGCACTGAGTCAATGCGGTCTTAGCCTCTCTGGTGTCAACACTCTGTCTGATTTTGGATTTTTTTTTTTTTTCTAAAATCAGACTTGACACCAGAGAGGCTGAATACCGCACTGAGTCAATGCGGTCTTAGCCTCTCTGGTGTCAACACTCTGTCTGATTTTGGATTTTTTTTTTTTTCCAAAGTCAGACTTGACACCAGAGAGGCTGAATACCGCACTGAGTCAATGCGGTCTTAGCCTCTCTGGTCTCAACACTCTGTCTGATTTTGGATTTTTTTTTTTTTTTTCAAAGTCAGACTTGACACCAGAGAGGCTGAATACCGCACTGAGTCAATGCGGTCTTAGCCTCTCTGGTCTCAACACTCTGTCTGATTTTGGATTTTTTTTTTTTTTTTCAAAGTCAGACTTGACACCAGAGAGGCTGAATACCGCACTGAGTCAATGCGGTCTTAGCCTCTCTGGTGTCAACACTCTGTCTGATTTTGGATTTTTTTTTTTTTTTTCAAAGTCAGACTTGACACCAGAGAGGCTGAATACCGCACTGAGTCAATGCGGTCTTAGCCTCTCTGGTCTCAACACTCTGTCTGATTTTGGATTTTTTTTTTTTTTTTTCCAAAATCAGACTTGACACCAGAGAGGCTGAATACCGCACTGAGTCAATGCGGTCTTAGCCTCTCTGGTGTCAACACTCTGTCTGATTTTGGATTTTTTTTTTTTTTTTCAAAGTCAGACTTGACACCAGAGAGGCTGAATACCGCACTGAGTCAATGCGGTCTTAGCCTCTCTGGTCTCAACACTCTGTCTGATTTTGGATTTTTTTTTTTTTTTTTTCCAAAATCAGACTTGACACCAGAGAGGCTGAATACCGCACTGAGTCAATGCGGTCTTAGCCTCTCTGGTGTCAACACTCTGTCTGATTTTGGATTTTTTTTTTTTTTTCCAAAATCAGACTTGACACCAGAGAGGCTGAATACCGCACTGAGTCAATGCGGTCTTAGCCTCTCTGGTCTCAACACTCGGTCTGATTTTGGATTTTTTTTTTTTTTTTCCCAAAATCAGACTTGACACCAGAGAGGCTGAATACCGCACTGAGTCAATGCGGTCTTAGCCTCTCTGGTCTCAACACTCTGTCTGATTTTGGATTTTTTTTTTTTTTTCAAAGTCAGACTTGACACCAGAGAGGCTGAATACCGCACTGAGTCAATGCGGTCTTAGCCTCTCTGGTGTCAACACTCTGTCTGATTTTGGATTTTTTTTTTTTTTTCTATTCAAGTCAGACTTGACACCAGAGAGGCTGAATACCGCACTGAGTCAATGCGGTCTTAGCCTCTCTGGTGTCAACACTCTGTCTGATTTTGGATTTTTTTTTTTTTTTTTTCCAAAATCAGACTTGAAACCAGAGAGGCTGAATACCGCACTGAGTCAATGCAGTCTTAGCCTCTCTGGTCTCAACACTCTGTCTGATTTTGGATTTTTTTTTTTTTTCCAAAGTCAGACTTGACACCAGAGAGGCTGAATACCGCACTGAGTCAATGCGGTCTTAGCCTCTCTGGTCTCAACACTCTGTCTGATTTGGATTTTTTTTTTTTTTTTCAAAGTCAGACTTGACACCAGAGAGGCTGAATACCGCACTGAGTCAATGCGGTCTTAGCCTCTCTGGTCTCAACACTCTGTCTGATTTTGGATTTTTTTTTTTTTTTTTAAAGTCAGACTTGACACCAGAGAGGCTGAATACCGCACTGAGTCAATGCGGTCTTAGCCTCTCTGGTGTCAACACTCTGTCTGATTTTGGATTTTTTTTTTTTTTTTTCCAAAATCAGACTTGACACCAGATAGGCTGAATACCGCACTGAGTCAATGCGGTCTTAGCCTCTCTGGTCTCAACACTCTGTCTGATTTTGGATTTTTTTTTTTTTTTTCCAAAATCAGACTTGACACCAGAGAGGCTGAATACCGCACTGAGTCAATGCGGTCTTAGCCTCTCTGGTCTCAACACTCTGTCTGATTTTGGATTTTTTTTTTTTTTTCCAAAATCAGACTTGACACCAGAGAGGCTGAATACCGCACTGAGTCAATGCGGTCTTAGCCTCTCTGGTGTCAACACTCTGTCTGATTTTGGATTTTTTTTTTTTTCTAAAATCAGTCTTGACACCAGAGAGGCTGAATACCGCACTGAGTCAATGCGGTCTTAGCCTCTCTGGTGTCAACACTCTGTCTGATTTTGGATTTTTTTTTTTTTTCCAAAGTCAGACTTGACACCAGAGAGGCTGAATACCGCACTGAGTCAATGCGGTCTTAGCCTCTCTGGTCTCAACACTCTGTCTGATTTTGGATTTTTTTTTTTTTTTTCAAAGTCAGACTTGACACCAGAGAGGCTGAATACCGCACTGAGTCAATGCGGTCTTAGCCTCTCTGGTCTCAACACTCTGTCTGATTTTGGATTTTTTTTTTTTTTTTCAAAGTCAGACTTGACACCAGAGAGGCTGAATACCGCACTGAGTCAATGCGGTCTTAGCCTCTCTGGTCTCAACACTCTGTCTGATTTTGGATTTTTTTTTTTTTTTTTCCCAAAATCAGACTTGACACCAGAGAGGCTGAATACCGCACTGAGTCAATGCGGTCTTAGCCTCTCTGGTGTCAACACTCTGTCTGATTTTGGATTTTTTTTTTTTTTTTCAAAGTCAGACTTGACACCAGAGAGGCTGAATACCGCACTGAGTCAATGCGGTCTTAGCCTCTCTGGTCTCAACACTCTGTCTGATTTTGGATTTTTTTTTTTTTTTTTTTCCAAAATCAGACTTGACACCAGAGAGGCTGAATACCGCACTGAGTCAATGCGGTCTTAGCCTCTCTGGTGTCAACACTCTGTCTGATTTTGGATTTTTTTTTTTTTTTCCAAAATCAGACTTGACACCAGAGAGGCTGAATACCGCACTGAGTCAATGCGGTCTTAGCCTCTCTGGTCTCAACACTCGGTCTGATTTTGGATTTTTTTTTTTTTTTCCCAAAATCAGACTTGACACCAGAGAGGCTGAATACCGCACTGAGTCAATGCGGTCTTAGCCTCTCTGGTCTCAACACTCTGTCTGATTTTGGATTTTTTTTTTTTTTTTCAAAGTCAGACTTGACACCAGAGAGGCTGAATACCGCACTGAGTCAATGCGGTCTTAGCCTCTCTGGTGTCAACACTCTGTCTGATTTTGGATTTTTTTTTTTTTTTTCAAAGTCAGACTTGACACCAGAGAGGCTGAATACCGCACTGAGTCAATGCGGTCTTAGCCTCTCTGGTGTCAACACTCTGTCTGATTTTGGATTTTTTTTTTTTTTTTCAAAGTCAGACTTGACACCAGAGAGGCTGAATACCGCACTGAGTCAATGCGGTCTTAGCCTCTCTGGTCTCAACACTCTGTCTGATTTTGGATTTTTTTTTTTTTTTTCAAAGTCAGACTTGACACCAGAGAGGTTGAATACCGCACTGAGTCAATGCGGTCTTAGCCTCTCTGGTCTCAACACTCTGTCTGATTTTGGATTTTTTTTTTTTTTTTCAGTCAGACTTGACACCAGAGAGGCTGAATACCGCACTGAGTCAATGCGGTCTTAGCCTCTCTGGTGTCAACACTCTGTCTGATTTTGGATTTTTTTTTTTTTTTTCAAAGTCAGACTTGACACCAGAGAGGCTGAATACCGCACTGAGTCAATGCGGTCTTAGCCTCTCTGGTCTCAACACTCTGTCTGATTTTGGATTTTTTTTTTTTTTTTTTCCAAAATCAGACTTGACACCAGAGAGGCTGAATACCGCACTGAGTCAATGCGGTCTTAGCCTCTCTGGTGTCAACACTCTGTCTGATTTTGGATTTTTTTTTTTTTTCCAAAATCAGACTTGACACCAGAGAGGCTGAATACCGCACTGAGTCAATGCGGTCTTAGCCTCTCTGGTCTCAACACTCGGTCTGATTTTGGATTTTTTTTTTTTTTCCCAAAATCAGACTTGACACCAGAGAGGCTGAATACCGCACTGAGTCAATGCGGTCTTAGCCTCTCTGGTCTCAACACTCTGTCTGATTTTGGTTGTTTTTTTTTTTTTTCCAAAATCAGACTTGACACCAGAGAAGCTGAATACCGCACTGAGTCAATGCGGTCTTAGCCTCTCTGGTGTCAACACTCTGTCTGATTTTGGATTTTTTTTTTTTTTTTTTTCCAAAATCAGACTTGAAACCAGAGAGGCTGAATACCGCACTGAGTCAATGCAGTCTTAGCCTCTCTGGTCTCAACACTCTGTCTGATTTTGGATTTTTTTTTTTTTTCCAAAGTCAGACTTGACACCAGAGAGGCTGAATACCGCACTGAGTCAATGCGGTCTTAGCCTCTCTGGTCTCAACACTCTGTCTGATTTTGGATTTTTTTTTTTTTTTTCAAAGTCAGACTTGACACCAGAGAGGCTGAATACCGCACTGAGTCAATGCGGTCTTAGCCTCTCTGGTCTCAACACTCTGTCTGATTTTGGATTTTTTTTTTTTTTTTTAAAGTCAGACTTGACACCAGAGAGGCTGAATACCGCACTGAGTCAATGCGGTCTTAGCCTCTCTGGTGTCAACACTCTGTCTGATTTTGGATTTTTTTTTTTTTTTTTCAAAGTCAGACTTGACACCAGAGAGGCTGAATACCGCACTGAGTCAATGCGGTCTTAGCCTCTCTGGTCTCAACACTCTGTCTGATTTTGGATTTTTTTTTTTTTTTTTCCAAAATCAGACTTGACACCAGAGAGGCTGAATACCGCACTGAGTCAATGCGGTCTTAGCCTCTCTGGTGTCAACACTCTGTCTGATTTTGGATTTTTTTTTTTTTTCCAAAATCAGACTTGACACCAGAGAGGCTGAATACCGCACTGAGTCAATGCGGTCTTAGCCTCTCTGGTCTCAACACTCGGTCTGATTTTGGATTTTTTTTTTTTTTCCCAAAATCAGACTTGACACCAGAGAGGCTGAATACCGCACTGAGTCAATGCGGTCTTAGCCTCTCTGGTCTCAACACTCTGTCTGATTTTTTTTTTTTTTTTTTTTTTTCCAAAATCAGACTTGACACCAGAGAAGCTGAATACCGCACTGAGTCAATGCGGTCTTAGCCTCTCTGGTGTCAACACTCTGTCTGATTTTGGATTTTTTTTTTTTTTTTTTCCCAAAATCAGACTTGAAACCAGAGAGGCTGAATACCGCACTGAGTCAATGCGGTCTTAGCCTCTCTGGTCTCAACACTCTGTCTGATTTTGGATTTTTTTTTTTTTTTTCCAAAATCAGACTTGACACCAGAGAGGCTGAATACCGCACTGAGTCAATGCGGTCTTAGCCTCTCTGGTGTCAACACTCTGTCTGATTTTGGATTTTTTTTTTTTTTTCCAAAATCAGACTTGACACCAGAGAGGCTGAATACCGCACTGAGTCAATGCGGTCTTAGCCTCTCTGGTGTCAACACTCTGTCTGATTTAGGATTTTTTTTTTTTTTTCCAAAATCAGACTTGACACCAGAGAGGCTGAATACCGCACTGAGTCAATGCGGTCTTAGCCTCTCTGGTGTCAACACTGTCTGATTTTGGATTTTTTTTTTTTTTTCCAAAATCAGACTTGACACCAGAGAGGCTGAATACCGCACTGAGTCAATGCGGTCTTAGCCTCTCTGGTCTCAACACTCTGTCTGATTTTGGTTGTTTTTTTTTTTTTTCCAAAATCAGACTTGACACCAGAGAAGCTGAATACCGCACTGAGTCAATGCGGTCTTAGCCTCTCTGGTGTCAACACTCTGTCTGATTTTGGATTTTTTTTTTTTTTTTTTTCCAAAATCAGACTTGAAACCAGAGAGGCTGAATGCCGCACTGAGTCAATGCGGTCTTAGCCTCTCTGGTGTCAACACTCTGTCTGATTTTGGATTTATTTTTTTTTTTTTCCAAAATCAGACTTGACACCAGAGAGGCTGAATACCGCACTGAGTCAATGCGGTCTTAGCCTCTCTGGTCTCAACACTCTGTCTGATTTTGGATTTTTTTTTTTTTTTTTTCCAAAATCAGACTTGACACCAGAGAGGCTGAATACCGCACTGAGTCAATGCGGTCTTAGCCTCTCTGGTCTCAACACTCTGTCTGATTTTGGATTTTTTTTTTTTTTTCCAAAATCAGACTTGACACCAGAGAGGCTGAATACCGCACTGAGTCAATACGTTCTTAATCTCTCTGGTGTCAACACTCTGTCTGATTTTGGATTTTTTTTTTTTTCCAAAGTCAGACTTGACACCAGAGAGGCTGAATACCGCACTGAGTCAATGCGGTCTTAGCCTCTCTGGTCTCAACACTCTGTTTGATTTTGGATTTTTTTTTTTTTTTTCCAAAATCAGACTTGACACCAGAGAGGCTGAATACCGCACTGAGTCAATGCGGTCTTAGCCTCTCTGGTGTCAACACTCTGTCTGATTTTGGATTTTTTTTTTTTTTTTTCCAAAATCAGACTTGACACCAGAGAGGCTGAATACCGCACTGAGTCAATGCGGTCTTAGCCTCTCTGGTCTCAACACTCTGTCTGATTTTGGATTTTTTTTTTTTTTTTTTCCAAAATCAGACTTGACACCAGAGAGGCTGAATACCGCACTGAGTCAATGCGGTCTTAGCCTCTCTGGTCTCAACACTCTGTCTGATTTTGGATTTTTTTTTTTTTTTCCAAAATCAGACTTGACACCAGAGAGGCTGAATACCGCACTGAGTCAATACGTTCTTAATCTCTCTGGTGTCAACACTCTGTCTGATTTTGGATTTTTTTTTTTTTCCAAAGTCAGACTTGACACCAGAGAGGCTGAATACCGCACTGAGTCAATGCGGTCTTAGCCTCTCTGGTCTCAACACTCTGTTTGATTTTGGATTTTTTTTTTTTTTTTCCAAAATCAGACTTGACACCAGAGAGGCTGAATACCGCACTGAGTCAATGCGGTCTTAGCCTCTCTGGTCTCAACACTCTGTCTGATTTTGGATTTTTTTTTTCTTTTCCAAAATCAGACTTGACACCAGAGAGGCTGAATACCGCACTGAGTCAATGCGGTCTTAGCCTCTCTGGTCTCAACACTCTGTCTGATTTTGGATTTTTTTTTTTTTTTTCCAAAATCAGACTTGACACCAGAGAGGCTGAATACCGCACTGAGTCAATGCGGTCTTAGCCTCTCTGGTCTCAACACTCTGTCTGATTTTGGATTTTTTTTTTTTTTTTTCCAAAATCAGACTTGACACCAGAGAGGCTGAATACCGCACTGAGTCAATGCGGTCTTAGCCTCTCTGGTCTCAACACTCTGTCTGATTTTGGATTTTTTTTTTTCTTTTCCAAAATCAGACTTGACACCAGAGAGGCTGAATACCGCACTGAGTCAATGCGGTCTTAGCCTCTCTGGTGTCAACACTCTGTCTGATTTTGGATTTTTTTTTTTTTTCCAAAGTCAGACTTGACACCAGAGAGGCTGAATACCGCACTGAGTCAATGCGGTCTTAGCCTCTCTGGTCTCAACACTCTGTCTGATTTTGGATTTTTTTTTTTTTTTTCCAAAATCAGACTTGACACCAGAGAGGCTGAATACCGCACTGAGTCAATGCGGTCTTAGCCTCTCTGGTCTCAACACTCTGTCTGATTTTGGATTTTTTTTTTTTTTTTCCAAAATCAGACTTGACACCAGAGAGGCTGAATACCGCACTGAGTCAATGCGGTCTTAGCCTCTCTGGTGTCAACACTCTGTCTGATTTTGGATTTTTTTTTTTTTTTCCAAAATCAGACTTGACACCAGAGAGGCTGAATACCGCACTGAGTCAATGCGGTCTTAGCCTCTCTGGTGTCAACACTCTGTCTGATTTTGGATTTTTTTTTTTTTTTTCCAAAATCAGACTTGACACCAGAGAGGCTGAATACCGCACTGAGTCAATGCGGTCTTAGCCTCTCTGGTCTCAACACTCTGTCTGATTTTGGATTTTTTTTTTTTTTTTTTCCAAAATCAGACTTGACACCAGAGAGGCTGAATACCGCACTGAGTCAATGCGGTCTTAGCCTCTCTGGTCTCAACACTCTGTCTGATTTTGGATTTTTTTTTTTTTTTTTTCCAAAATCAGACTTGACACCAGAGAGGCTGAATACCGCACTGAGTCAATGCGGTCTTAGCCTCTCTGGTGTCAACACTCTGTCTGATTTTGGATTTTTTTTTTTTTTTTTCCAAAATCAGACTTGACACCAGATAGGCTGAATACCGCACTGAGTCAATGCGGTCTTAGCCTCTCTGGTCTCAACACTCTGTCTGATTTTGGATTTTTTTTTTTTTTTCCAAAATCAGACTTGACACCAGAGAGGCTGAATACCGCACTGAGTCAATGCGGTCTTAGCCTCTCTGGTCTCAACACTCTGTCTGATTTTGGATTTTTTTTTTTTTTTCCAAAATCAGACTTGACACCAGAGAGGCTGAATACCGCACTGGAGTCAATGCGGTCTTAGCCTCTCTGGTGTCAACACTCTGTCTGATTTTGGATTTTTTTTTTTTTTCTAAAATCAGACTTGACACCAGAGAGGCTGAATACCGCACTGAGTCAATGCGGTCTTAGCCTCTCTGGTGTCAACACTCTGTCTGATTTTGGATTTTTTTTTTTTTTTCCAAAGTCAGACTTGACACCAGAGAGGCTGAATACCGCACTGAGTCAATGCGGTCTTAGCCTCTCTGGTCTCAACACTCTGTCTGATTTTTGATTTTTTTTTTTTTTTTCAAAGTCAGACTTGACACCAGAGAGGCTGAATACCGCACTGAGTCAATGCGGTCTTAGCCTCTCTGGTCTCAACACTCTGTCTGATTTTGGATTTTTTTTTTTTTTTCAAAGTCAGACTTGACACCAGAGAGGCTGAATACCGCACTGAGTCAATGCGGTCTTAGCCTCTCTGGTGTCAACACTCTGTCTGATTTTGGATTTTTTTTTTTTTTTTCAAAGTCAGACTTGACACCAGAGAGGCTGAATACCGCACTGAGTCAATGCGGTCTTAGCCTCTCTGGTCTCAACACTCTGTCTGATTTTGGATTTTTTTTTTTTTTTTTCCAAAATCAGACTTGACACCAGAGAGGCTGAATACCGCACTGAGTCAATGCGGTCTTAGCCTCTCTGGTGTCAACACTCTGTCTGATTTTGGATTTTTTTTTTTTTTTTCAAAGTCAGACTTGACACCAGAGAGGCTGAATACCGCACTGAGTCAATGCGGTCTTAGCCTCTCTGGTCTCAACACTCTGTCTGATTTTGGATTTTTTTTTTTTTTTTTTCCAAAATCAGACTTGACACCAGAGAGGCTGAATACCGCACTGAGTCAATGCGGTCTTAGCCTCTCTGGTGTCAACACTCTGTCTGATTTTGGATTTTTTTTTTTTTTTCCAAAATCAGACTTGACACCAGAGAGGCTGAATACCGCACTGAGTCAATGCGGTCTTAGCCTCTCTGGTCTCAACACTCGGTCTGATTTTGGATTTTTTTTTTTTTTTTCCCAAAATCAGACTTGACACCAGAGAGGCTGAATACCGCACTGAGTCAATGCGGTCTTAGCCTCTCTGGTCTCAACACTCTGTCTGATTTTGGATTTTTTTTTTTTTTTTCAAAGTCAGACTTGACACCAGAGAGGCTGAATACCGCACTGAGTCAATGCGGTCTTAGCCTCTCTGGTGTCAACACTCTGTCTGATTTTGGATTTTTTTTTTTTTTTTCAAAGTCAGACTTGACACCAGAGAGGCTGAATACCGCACTGAGTCAATGCGGTCTTAGCCTCTCTGGTGTCAACACTCTGTCTGATTTTGGATTTTTTTTTTTTTTTTTCAAAGTCAGACTTGACACCAGAGAGGCTGAATACCGCACTGAGTCAATGCGGTCTTAGCCTCTCTGGTCTCAACACTCTGTCTGATTTTGGATTTTTTTTTTTTTTTTCAAAGTCAGACTTGACACCAGAGAGGCTGAATACCGCACTGAGTCAATGCGGTCTTAGCCTCTCTGGTCTCAACACTCTGTCTGATTTTGGATTTTTTTTTTTTTTTTCAAAGTCAGACTTGACACCAGAGAGGCTGAATACCGCACTGAGTCAATGCGGTCTTAGCCTCTCTGGTGTCAACACTCTGTCTGATTTTGGATTTTTTTTTTTTTTTTCAAAGTCAGACTTGACACCAGAGAGGCTGAATACCGCACTGAGTCAATGCGGTCTTAGCCTCTCTGGTCTCAACACTCTGTCTGATTTTGGATTTTTTTTTTTTTTTTTTCCAAAATCAGACTTGACACCAGAGAGGCTGAATACCGCACTGAGTCAATGCGGTCTTAGCCTCTCTGGTGTCAACACTCTGTCTGATTTTGGATTTTTTTTTTTTTTCCAAAATCAGACTTGACACCAGAGAGGCTGAATACCGCACTGAGTCAATGCGGTCTTAGCCTCTCTGGTCTCAACACTCGGTCTGATTTTGGATTTTTTTTTTTTTTTCCCAAAATCAGACTTGACACCAGAGAGGCTGAATACCGCACTGAGTCAATGCGGTCTTAGCCTCTCTGGTCTCAACACTCTGTCTGATTTTGGTTGTTTTTTTTTTTTTTTCCAAAATCAGACTTGACACCAGAGAAGCTGAATACCGCACTGAGTCAATGCGGTCTTAGCCTCTCTGGTGTCAACACTCTGTCTGATTTTGGATTTTTTTTTTTTTTTTTTTCCAAAATCAGACTTGAAACCAGAGAGGCTGAATACCGCACTGAGTCAATGCAGTCTTAGCCTCTCTGGTCTCAACACTCTGTCTGATTTTGGATTTTTTTTTTTTTTTCCAAAGTCAGACTTGACACCAGAGAGGCTGAATACCGCACTGAGTCAATGCGGTCTTAGCCTCTCTGGTCTCAACACTCTGTCTGATTTTGGATTTTTTTTTTTTTTTTCAAAGTCAGACTTGACACCAGAGAGGCTGAATACCGCACTGAGTCAATGCGGTCTTAGCCTCTCTGGTCTCAACACTCTGTCTGATTTTGGATTTTTTTTTTTTTTTTTAAAGTCAGACTTGACACCAGAGAGGCTGAATACCGCACTGAGTCAATGCGGTCTTAGCCTCTCTGGTGTCAACACTCTGTCTGATTTTGGATTTTTTTTTTTTTTTTTCCAAAATCAGACTTGACACCAGATAGGCTGAATACCGCACTGAGTCAATGCGGTCTTAGCCTCTCTGGTCTCAACACTCTGTCTGATTTTGGATTTTTTTTTTTTTTTCCAAAATCAGACTTGACACCAGAGAGGCTGAATACCGCACTGAGTCAATGCGGTCTTAGCCTCTCTGGTCTCAACACTCTGTCTGATTTTGGATTTTTTTTTTTTTTTCCAAAATCAGACTTGACACCAGAGAGGCTGAATACCGCACTGAGTCAATGCGGTCTTAGCCTCTCTGGTGTCAACACTCTGTCTGATTTTGGATTTTTTTTTTTTTTCTAAAATCAGACTTGACACCAGAGAGGCTGAATACCGCACTGAGTCAATGCGGTCTTAGCCTCTCTGGTGTCAACACTCTGTCTGATTTTGGATTTTTTTTTTTTTTTCCAAAGTCAGACTTGACACCAGAGAGGCTGAATACCGCACTGAGTCAATGCGGTCTTACCCTCTCTGGTCTCAACACTCTGTCTGATTTTGGATTTTTTTTTTTTTTTCAAAGTCAGACTTGACACCAGAGAGGCTGAATACCGCACTGAGTCAATGCGGTCTTAGCCTCTCTGGTGTCAACACTCTGTCTGATTTTGGATTTTTTTTTTTTTTTTCAAAGTCAGACTTGACACCAGAGAGGCTGAATACCGCACTGAGTCAATGCGGTCTTAGCCTCTCTGGTCTCAACACTCTGTCTGATTTTGGATTTTTTTTTTTTTTTTTCCAAAATCAGACTTGACACCAGAGAGGCTGAATACCGCACTGAGTCAATGCGGTCTTAGCCTCTCTGGTGTCAACACTCTGTCTGATTTTGGATTTTTTTTTTTTTTTTCAAAGTCAGACTTGACACCAGAGAGGCTGAATACCGCACTGAGTCAATGCGGTCTTAGCCTCTCTGGTCTCAACACTCTGTCTGATTTTGGATTTTTTTTTTTTTTTTTTCCAAAATCAGACTTGACACCAGAGAGGCTGAATACCGCACTGAGTCAATGCGGTCTTAGCCTCTCTGGTGTCAACACTCTGTCTGATTTTGGATTTTTTTTTTTTTTTCCAAAATCAGACTTGACACCAGAGAGGCTGAATACCGCACTGAGTCAATGCGGTCTTAGCCTCTCTGGTCTCAACACTCGGTCTGATTTTGGATTTTTTTTTTTTTTTCCCAAAATCAGACTTGACACCAGAGAGGCTGAATACCGCACTGAGTCAATGCGGTCTTAGCCTCTCTGGTCTCAACACTCTGTCTGATTTTGGATTTTTTTTTTTTTTTTTCAAAGTCAGACTTGACACCAGAGAGGCTGAATACCGCACTGAGTCAATGCGGTCTTAGCCTCTCTGGTGTCAACACTCTGTCTGATTTTGGATTTTTTTTTTTTTTTTCAAAGTCAGACTTGACACCAGAGAGGCTGAATACCGCACTGAGTCAATGCGGTCTTAGCCTCTCTGGTGTCAACACTCTGTCTGATTTTGGATTTTTTTTTTTTTTTTCAAAGTCAGACTTGACACCAGAGAGGCTGAATACCGCACTGAGTCAATGCGGTCTTAGCCTCTCTGGTCTCAACACTCTGTCTGATTTTGGATTTTTTTTTTTTTTTTCAAAGTCAGACTTGACACCAGAGAGGCTGAATACCGCACTGAGTCAATGCGGTCTTAGCCTCTCTGGTCTCAACACTCTGTCTGATTTTGGATTTTTTTTTTTTTTTTCAAAGTCAGACTTGACACCAGAGAGGCTGAATACCGCACTGAGTCAATGCGGTCTTAGCCTCTCTGGTGTCAACACTCTGTCTGATTTTGGATTTTTTTTTTTTTTTTCAAAGTCAGACTTGACACCAGAGAGGCTGAATACCGCACTGAGTCAATGCGGTCTTAGCCTCTCTGGTCTCAACACTCTGTCTGATTTTGGATTTTTTTTTTTTTTTTTTCCAAAATCAGACTTGACACCAGAGAGGCTGAATACCGCACTGAGTCAATGCGGTCTTAGCCTCTCTGGTGTCAACACTCTGTCTGATTTTGGATTTTTTTTTTTTTTCCAAAATCAGACTTGACACCAGAGAGGCTGAATACCGCACTGAGTCAATGCGGTCTTAGCCTCTCTGGTCTCAACACTCGGTCTGATTTTGGATTTTTTTTTTTTTTCCCAAAATCAGACTTGACACCAGAGAGGCTGAATACCGCACTGAGTCAATGCGGTCTTAGCCTCTCTGGTCTCAACACTCTGTCTGATTTTGGTTGTTTTTTTTTTTTTTTCCAAAATCAGACTTGACACCAGAGAAGCTGAATACCGCACTGAGTCAATGCGGTCTTAGCCTCTCTGGTGTCAACACTCTGTCTGATTTTGGATTTTTTTTTTTTTTTTTTTCCAAAATCAGACTTGAAACCAGAGAGGCTGAATACCGCACTGAGTCAATGCAGTCTTAGCCTCTCTGGTCTCAACACTCTGTCTGATTTTGGATTTTTTTTTTTTTTCCAAAGTCAGACTTGACACCAGAGAGGCTGAATACCGCACTGAGTCAATGCGGTCTTAGCCTCTCTGGTCTCAACACTCTGTCTGATTTTGGATTTTTTTTTTTTTTTTCAAAGTCAGACTTGACACCAGAGAGGCTGAATACCGCACTGAGTCAATGCGGTCTTAGCCTCTCTGGTCTCAACACTCTGTCTGATTTTGGATTTTTTTTTTTTTTTTTCAAAGTCAGACTTGACACCAGAGAGGCTGAATACCGCACTGAGTCAATGCGGTCTTAGCCTCTCTGGTGTCAACACTCTGTCTGATTTTGGATTTTTTTTTTTTTTTTTCAAAGTCAGACTTGGCACCAGAGAGGCTGAATACAGCACTGAGTCAATGCGGTCTTAGCCTCTCTGGTCTCAACACTCTGTCTGATTTTGGATTTTTTTTTTTTTTTTTCCAAAATCAGACTTGACACCAGAGAGGCTGAATACCGCACTGAGTCAATGCGGTCTTAGCCTCTCTGGTGTCAACACTCTGTCTGATTTTGGATTTTTTTTTTTTTTCCAAAATCAGACTTGACACCAGAGAGGCTGAATACCGCACTGAGTCAATGCGGTCTTAGCCTCTCTGGTCTCAACACTCGGTCTGATTTTGGATTTTTTTTTTTTTTCCCAAAATCAGACTTGACACCAGAGAGGCTGAATACCGCACTGAGTCAATGCGGTCTTAGCCTCTCTGGTCTCAACACTCTGTCTGATTTTTTTTTTTTTTTTTTTTTTTCCAAAATCAGACTTGACACCAGAGAAGCTGAATACCGCACTGAGTCAATGCGGTCTTAGCCTCTCTGGTGTCAACACTCTGTCTGATTTTGGATTTTTTTTTTTTTTTTTTCCCAAAATCAGACTTGAAACCAGAGAGGCTGAATACCGCACTGAGTCAATGCAGTCTTAGCCTCTCTGGTCTCAACACTCTGTCTGATTTTGGATTTTTTTTTTTTTTCCAAAGTCAGACTTGACACCAGAGAGGCTGAATACCGCACTGAGTCAATGCGGTCTTAGCCTCTCTGGTCTCAACACTCTGTCTGATTTTGGATTTTTTTTTTTTTTTTTCAAAGTCAGACTTGACACCAGAGAGGCTGAATACCGCACTGAGTCAATGCGGTCTTAGCCTCTCTGGTCTCAACACTCTGTCTGATTTTGGATTTTTTTTTTTTTTTTCAAAGTCAGACTTGACACCAGAGAGGCTGAATACCGCACTGAGTCAATGCGGTCTTAGCCTCTCTGGTGTCAACACTCTGTCTGATTTTGGATTTTTTTTTTTTTTTTCAAAGTCAGACTTGACACCAGAGAGGCTGAATACCGCACTGAGTCAATGCGGTCTTAGCCTCTCTGGTCTCAACACTCTGTCTGATTTTGGATTTTTTTTTTTTTTTTCAAAGTCAGACTTGACACCAGAGAGGCTGAATACCGCACTGAGTCAATGCGGTCTTAGCCTCTCTGGTCTCAACACTCTGTCTGATTTTGGATTTTTTTTTTTTTTTTCAAAGTCAGACTTGACACCAGAGAGGCTGAATACCGCACTGAGTCAATGCGGTCTTAGCCTCTCTGGTGTCAACACTCTGTCTGATTTTGGATTTTTTTTTTTTTTTTCAAAGTCAGACTTGACACCAGAGAGGCTGAATACCGCACTGAGTCAATGCGGTCTTAGCCTCTCTGGTCTCAACACTCTGTCTGATTTTGGATTTTTTTTTTTTTTTTCAAAGTCAGACTTGACACCAGAGAGGCTGAATACCGCACTGAGTCAATGCGGTCTTAGCCTCTCTGGTCTCAACACTCTGTCTGATTTTGGATTTTTTTTTTTTTTTTCAAAGTCAGACTTGACACCAGAGAGGCTGAATACCGCACTGAGTCAATGCGGTCTTAGCCTCTCTGGTCTCAACACTCTGTCTGATTTTGGATTTTTTTTTTTTTTTTCCAAAATCAGACTTGACACCAGAGAGGCTGAATACCGCACTGAGTCAATGCGGTCTTAGCCTCTCTGGTGTCAACACTCTGTCTGATTTTGGATTTTTTTTTTTTTTCCAAAGTCAGACTTGACACCAGAGAGGCTGAATACCGCACTGAGTCAATGCGGTCTTAGCCTCTCTGGTGTCAACACTCTGTCTGATTTTGGATTTTTTTTTTTTTTCTAAAATCAGACTTGACACCAGAGAGGCTGAATACCGCACTGAGTCAATGCGGTCTTAGCCTCTCTGGTGTCAACACTCTGTCTGATTTTGGATTTTTTTTTTTTTTCCAAAGTCAGACTTGACACCAGAGAGGCTGAATACCGCACTGAGTCAATGCGGTCTTAGCCTCTCTGGTCTCAACACTCTGTCTGATTTTGGATTTTTTTTTTTTTTTTCAAAGTCAGACTTGACACCAGAGAGGCTGAATACCGCACTGAGTCAATGCGGTCTTAGCCTCTCTGGTCTCAACACTCTGTCTGATTTTGGATTTTTTTTTTTTTTTCAAAGTCAGACTTGACACCAGAGAGGCTGAATACCGCACTGAGTCAATGCGGTCTTAGCCTCTCTGGTCTCAACACTCTGTCTGATTTTGGATTTTTTTTTTTTTTTCAAAGTCAGACTTGACACCAGAGAGGCTGAATACCGCACTGAGTCAATGCGGTCTTAGCCTCTCTGGTCTCAACACTCTGTCTGATTTTGGATTTTTTTTTTTTTTTCAAAGTCAGACTTGACACCAGAGAGGCTGAATACCGCACTGAGTCAATGCGGTCTTAGCCTCTCTGGTGTCAACACTCTGTCTGATTTTGGATTTTTTTTTTTTTTTTCAAAGTCAGACTTGACACCAGAGAGGCTGAATACCGCACTGAGTCAATGCGGTCTTAGCCTCTCTGGTCTCAACACTCTGTCTGATTTTGGATTTTTTTTTTTTTTTTCCAAAATCAGACTTGACACCAGAGAGGCTGAATACCGCACTGAGTCAATGCGGTCTTAGCCTCTCTGGTGTCAACACTCTGTCTGATTTTGGATTTTTTTTTTTTTTCTAAAATCAGACTTGACACCAGAGAGGCTGAATACCGCACTGAGTCAATGCGGTCTTAGCCTCTCTGGTGTCAACACTCTGTCTGATTTTGGATTTTTTTTTTTTTTTCCAAAGTCAGACTTGACACCAGAGAGGCTGAATACCGCACTGAGTCAATGCGGTCTTAGCCTCTCTGGTCTCAACACTCTGTCTGATTTTGGATTTTTTTTTTTTTTTTCAAAGTCAGACTTGACACCAGAGAGGCTGAATACCGCACTGAGTCAATGCGGTCTTAGCCTCTCTGGTCTCAACACTCTGTCTGATTTTGGATTTTTTTTTTTTTTTCAAAGTCAGACTTGACACCAGAGAGGCTGAATACCGCACTGAGTCAATGCGGTCTTAGCCTCTCTGGTGTCAACACTCTGTCTGATTTTGGATTTTTTTTTTTTTTTTCAAAGTCAGACTTGACACCAGAGAGGCTGAATACCGCACTGAGTCAATGCGGTCTTAGCCTCTCTGGTCTCAACACTCTGTCTGATTTTGGATTTTTTTTTTTTTTTTTCCAAAATCAGACTTGACACCAGAGAGGCTGAATACCGCACTGAGTCAATGCGGTCTTAGCCTCTCTGGTGTCAACACTCTGTCTGATTTTGGATTTTTTTTTTTTTTTTCAAAGTCAGACTTGACACCAGAGAGGCTGAATACCGCACTGAGTCAATGCGGTCTTAGCCTCTCTGGTCTCAACACTCTGTCTGATTTTGGATTTTTTTTTTTTTTTTTTCCAAAATCAGACTTGACACCAGAGAGGCTGAATACCGCACTGAGTCAATGCGGTCTTAGCCTCTCTGGTGTCAACACTCTGTCTAATTTTGGATTTTTTTTTTTTTTTCCAAAATCAGACTTGACACCAGAGAGGCTGAATACCGCACTGAGTCAATGCGGTCTTAGCCTCTCTGGTCTCAACACTCGGTCTGATTTTGGATTTTTTTTTTTTTTTCCCAAAATCAGACTTGACACCAGAGAGGCTGAATACCGCACTGAGTCAATGCGGTCTTAGCCTCTCTGGTCTCAACACTCTGTCTGATTTTGGATTTTTTTTTTTTTTTTCAAAGTCAGACTTGACACCAGAGAGGCTGAATACCGCACTGAGTCAATGCGGTCTTAGCCTCTCTGGTGTCAACACTCTGTCTGATTTTGGATTTTTTTTTTTTTTTCAAAGTCAGACTTGACACCAGAGAGGCTGAATACCGCACTGAGTCAATGCGGTCTTAGCCTCTCTGGTGTCAACACTCTGTCTGATTTTGGATTTTTTTTTTTTTTTCAAAGTCAGACTTGACACCAGAGAGGCTGAATACCGCACTGAGTCAATGCGGTCTTAGCCTCTCTGGTCTCAACACTCTGTCTGATTTTGGATTTTTTTTTTTTTTTTCAAAGTCAGACTTGACACCAGAGAGGCTGAATACCGCACTGAGTCAATGCGGTCTTAGCCTCTCTGGTCTCAACACTCTGTCTGATTTTGGATTTTTTTTTTTTTTTTCAAAGTCAGACTTGACACCAGAGAGGCTGAATACCGCACTGAGTCAATGCGGTCTTAGCCTCTCTGGTGTCAACACTCTGTCTGATTTTGGATTTTTTTTTTTTTTTTCAAAGTCAGACTTGACACCAGAGAGGCTGAATACCGCACTGAGTCAATGCGGTCTTAGCCTCTCTGGTCTCAACACTCTGTCTGATTTTGGATTTTTTTTTTTTTTTTTTCCAAAATCAGACTTGACACCAGAGAGGCTGAATACCGCACTGAGTCAATGCGGTCTTAGCCTCTCTGGTGTCAACACTCTGTCTGATTTTGGATTTTTTTTTTTTTTTCCAAAATCAGACTTGACACCAGAGAGGCTGAATACCGCACTGAGTCAATGCGGTCTTAGCCTCTCTGGTCTCAACACTCGGTCTGATTTTGGATTTTTTTTTTTTTTCCCAAAATCAGACTTGACACCAGAGAGGCTGAATACCGCACTGAGTCAATGCGGTCTTAGCCTCTCTGGTCTCAACACTCTGTCTGATTTTGGTTGTTTTTTTTTTTTTCCAAAATCAGACTTGACACCAGAGAAGCTGAATACCGCACTGAGTCAATGCGGTCTTAGCCTCTCTGGTGTCAACACTCTGTCTGATTTTGGATTTTTTTTTTTTTTTTTTTCCAAAATCAGACTTGAAACCAGAGAGGCTGAATACCGCACTGAGTCAATGCAGTCTTAGCCTCTCTGGTCTCAACACTCTGTCTGATTTTGGATTTTTTTTTTTTTTCCAAAGTCAGACTTGACACCAGAGAGGCTGAATACCGCACTGAGTCAATGCGGTCTTAGCCTCTCTGGTCTCAACACTCTGTCTGATTTTGGATTTTTTTTTTTTTTTTCAAAGTCAGACTTGACACCAGAGAGGCTGAATACCGCACTGAGTCAATGCGGTCTTAGCCTCTCTGGTCTCAACACTCTGTCTGATTTTGGATTTTTTTTTTTTTTTTTAAAGTCAGACTTGACACCAGAGAGGCTGAATACCGCACTGAGTCAATGCGGTCTTAGCCTCTCTGGTGTCAACACTCTGTCTGATTTTGGATTTTTTTTTTTTTTTTCAAAGTCAGACTTGACACCAGAGAGGCTGAATACCGCACTGAGTCAATGCGGTCTTAGCCTCTCTGGTCTCAACACTCTGTCTGATTTTGGATTTTTTTTTTTTTTTTTCCAAAATCAGACTTGACACCAGAGAGGCTGAATACCGCACTGAGTCAATGCGGTCTTAGCCTCTCTGGTGTCAACACTCTGTCTGATTTTGGATTTTTTTTTTTTTTCCAAAATCAGACTTGACACCAGAGAGGCTGAATACCGCACTGAGTCAATGCGGTCTTAGCCTCTCAGGTCTCAACACTCGGTCTGATTTTGGATTTTTTTTTTTTTCCCCAAAATCAGACTTGACACCAGAGAGGCTGAATACCGCACTGAGTCAATGCGGTCTTAGCCTCTCTGGTCTCAACACTCTGTCTGATTTTTTTTTTTTTTTTTTTTTTTCCAAAATCAGACTTGACACCAGAGAAGCTGAATACCGCACTGAGTCAATGCGGTCTTAGCCTCTCTGGTGTCAACACTCTGTCTGATTTTGGATTTTTTTTTTTTTTTTTTCCCAAAATCAGACTTGAAACCAGAGAGGCTGAATACCGCACTGAGTCAATGCAGTCTTAGCCTCTCTGGTCTCAACACTCTGTCTGATTTTGGATTTTTTTTTTTTTTCCAAAGTCAGACTTGACACCAGAGAGGCTGAATACCACACTGAGTCAATGCGGTCTTAGCCTCTCTGGTCTCAACACTCTGTCTGATTTTGGATTTTTTTTTTTTTTTTCAAAGTCAGACTTGACACCAGAGAGGCTGAATACCGCACTGAGTCAATGCGGTCTTAGCCTCTCTGGTCTCAACACTCTGTCTGATTTTGGATTTTTTTTTTTTTTTTCAAAGTCAGACTTGACACCAGAGAGGCTGAATACCGCACTGAGTCAATGCGGTCTTAGCCTCTCTGGTGTCAACACTCTGTCTGATTTTGGATTTTTTTTTTTTTTCCAAAATCAGACTTGACACCAGAGAGGCTGAATACCGCACTGAGTCAATGCGGTCTTAGCCTCTCTGGTCTCAACACTCGGTCTGATTTTGGATTTTTTTTTTTTTTCCCAAAATCAGACTTGACACCAGAGAGGCTGAATACCGCACTGAGTCAATGCGGTCTTAGCCTCTCTGGTCTCAACACTCTGTCTGATTTTGGTTGTTTTTTTTTTTTTCCAAAATCAGACTTGACACCAGAGAAGCTGAATACCGCACTGAGTCAATGCGGTCTTAGCCTCTCTGGTGTCAACACTCTGTCTGATTTTGGATTTTTTTTTTTTTTTTTTTCCAAAATCAGACTTGAAACCAGAGAGGCTGAATACCGCACTGAGTCAATGCAGTCTTAGCCTCTCTGGTCTCAACACTCTGTCTGATTTTGGATTTTTTTTTTTTTTTCCAAAGTCAGACTTGACACCAGAGAGGCTGAATACCGCACTGAGTCAATGCGGTCTTAGCCTCTCTGGTCTCAACACTCTGTCTGATTTTGGATTTTTTTTTTTTTTTTCAAAGTCAGACTTGACACCAGAGAGGCTGAATACCGCACTGAGTCAATGCGGTCTTAGCCTCTCTGGTCTCAACACTCTGTCTGATTTTGGATTTTTTTTTTTTTTTTAAAGTCAGACTTGACACCAGAGAGGCTGAATACCGCACTGAGTCAATGCGGTCTTAGCCTCTCTGGTGTCAACACTCTGTCTGATTTTGGATTTTTTTTTTTTTTTTCAAAGTCAGACTTGACACCAGAGAGGCTGAATACCGCACTGAGTCAATGCGGTCTTAGCCTCTCTGGTCTCAACACTCTGTCTGATTTTGGATTTTTTTTTTTTTTTTTCCAAAATCAGACTTGACACCAGAGAGGCTGAATACCGCACTGAGTCAATGCGGTCTTAGCCTCTCTGGTGTCAACACTCTGTCTGATTTTGGATTTTTTTTTTTTTTCCAAAATCAGACTTGACACCAGAGAGGCTGAATACCGCACTGAGTCAATGCGGTCTTAGCCTCTCAGGTCTCAACACTCGGTCTGATTTTGGATTTTTTTTTTTTTTCCCCAAAATCAGACTTGACACCAGAGAGGCTGAATACCGCACTGAGTCAATGCGGTCTTAGCCTCTCTGGTCTCAACACTCTGTCTGATTTTTTTTTTTTTTTTTTTTTTTCCAAAATCAGACTTGACACCAGAGAAGCTGAATACCGCACTGAGTCAATGCGGTCTTAGCCTCTCTGGTGTCAACACTCTGTCTGATTTTGGATTTTTTTTTTTTTTTTTTCCCAAAATCAGACTTGAAACCAGAGAGGCTGAATACCGCACTGAGTCAATGCAGTCTTAGCCTCTCTGGTCTCAACACTCTGTCTGATTTTGGATTTTTTTTTTTTTTCCAAAGTCAGACTTGACACCAGAGAGGCTGAATACCACACTGAGTCAATGCGGTCTTAGCCTCTCTGGTCTCAACACTCTGTCTGATTTTGGATTTTTTTTTTTTTTTTCAAAGTCAGACTTGACACCAGAGAGGCTGAATACCGCACTGAGTCAATGCGGTCTTAGCCTCTCTGGTCTCAACACTCTGTCTGATTTTGGATTTTTTTTTTTTTTTTCAAAGTCAGACTTGACACCAGAGAGGCTGAATACCGCACTGAGTCAATGCGGTCTTAGCCTCTCTGGTGTCAACACTCTGTCTGATTTTGGATTTTTTTTTTTTTTTTCAAAGTCAGACTTGACACCAGAGAGGCTGAATACCGCACTGAGTCAATGCGGTCTTAGCCTCTCTGGTCTCAACACTCTGTCTGATTTTGGATTTTTTTTTTTTTTTTCAAAGTCAGACTTGACACCAGAGAGGCTGAATACCGCACTGAGTCAATGCGGTCTTAGCCTCTCTGGTCTCAACACTCTGTCTGATTTTGGATTTTTTTTTTTTTTTTCAAAGTCAGACTTGACACCAGAGAGGCTGAATACCGCACTGAGTCAATGCGGTCTTAGCCTCTCTGGTGTCAACACTCTGTCTGATTTTGGATTTTTTTTTTTTTTTTCAAAGTCAGACTTGACACCAGAGAGGCTGAATACCGCACTGAGTCAATGCGGTCTTAGCCTCTCTGGTCTCAACACTCTGTCTGATTTTGGATTTTTTTTTTTTTTTTCAAAGTCAGACTTGACACCAGAGAGGCTGAATACCGCACTGAGTCAATGCGGTCTTAGCCTCTCTGGTCTCAACACTCTGTCTGATTTTGGATTTTTTTTTTTTTTTTCAAAGTCAGACTTGACACCAGAGAGGCTGAATACCGCACTGAGTCAATGCGGTCTTAGCCTCTCTGGTCTCAACACTCTGTCTGATTTTGGATTTTTTTTTTTTTTTTCCAAAATCAGACTTGACACCAGAGAGGCTGAATACCGCACTGAGTCAATGCGGTCTTAGCCTCTCTGGTGTCAACACTCTGTCTGATTTTGGATTTTTTTTTTTTTTTCCAAAGTCAGACTTGACACCAGAGAGGCTGAATACCGCACTGAGTCAATGCGGTCTTAGCCTCTCTGGTGTCAACACTCTGTCTGATTTTGGATTTTTTTTTTTTTTCTAAAATCAGACTTGACACCAGAGAGGCTGAATACCGCACTGAGTCAATGCGGTCTTAGCCTCTCTGGTGTCAACACTCTGTCTGATTTTGGATTTTTTTTTTTTTTCCAAAGTCAGACTTGACACCAGAGAGGCTGAATACCGCACTGAGTCAATGCGGTCTTAGCCTCTCTGGTCTCAACACTCTGTCTGATTTTGGATTTTTTTTTTTTTTTTCAAAGTCAGACTTGACACCAGAGAGGCTGAATACCGCACTGAGTCAATGCGGTCTTAGCCTCTCTGGTCTCAACACTCTGTCTGATTTTGGATTTTTTTTTTTTTTTCAAAGTCAGACTTGACACCAGAGAGGCTGAATACCGCACTGAGTCAATGCGGTCTTAGCCTCTCTGGTCTCAACACTCTGTCTGATTTTGGATTTTTTTTTTTTTTTCCAAAATCAGACTTGACACCAGAGAGGCTGAATACCGCACTGAGTCAATGCGGTCTTAGCCTCTCTGGTGTCAACACTCTGTCTGATTTTGGATTTTTTTTTTTTTTCTAAAATCAGACTTGACACCAGAGAGGCTGAATACCGCACTGAGTCAATGCGGTCTTAGCCTCTCTGGTGTCAACACTCTGTCTGATTTTGGATTTTTTTTTTTTTTCCAAAGTCAGACTTGACACCAGAGAGGCTGAATACCGCACTGAGTCAATGCGGTCTTAGCCTCTCTGGTCTCAACACTCTGTCTGATTTTGGATTTTTTTTTTTTTTTTCAAAGTCAGACTTGACACCAGAGAGGCTGAATACCGCACTGAGTCAATGCGGTCTTAGCCTCTCTGGTCTCAACACTCTGTCTGATTTTGGATTTTTTTTTTTTTTTCAAAGTCAGACTTGACACCAGAGAGGCTGAATACCGCACTGAGTCAATGCGGTCTTAGCCTCTCTGGTGTCAACACTCTGTCTGATTTTGGATTTTTTTTTTTTTTTTCAAAGTCAGACTTGACACCAGAGAGGCTGAATACCGCACTGAGTCAATGCGGTCTTAGCCTCTCTGGTCTCAACACTCTGTCTGATTTTGGATTTTTTTTTTTTTTTTTCCAAAATCAGACTTGACACCAGAGAGGCTGAATACCGCACTGAGTCAATGCGGTCTTAGCCTCTCTGGTGTCAACACTCTGTCTGATTTTGGATTTTTTTTTTTTTTTTCAAAGTCAGACTTGACACCAGAGAGGCTGAATACCGCACTGAGTCAATGCGGTCTTAGCCTCTCTGGTCTCAACACTCTGTCTGATTTTGGATTTTTTTTTTTTTTTTCCAAAATCAGACTTGACACCAGAGAGGCTGAATACCGCACTGAGTCAATGCGGTCTTAGCCTCTCTGGTGTCAACACTCTGTCTAATTTTGGATTTTTTTTTTTTTTTCCAAAATCAGACTTGACACCAGAGAGGCTGAATACCGCACTGAGTCAATGCGGTCTTAGCCTCTCTGGTCTCAACACTCGGTCTGATTTTGGATTTTTTTTTTTTTTTCCCAAAATCAGACTTGACACCAGAGAGGCTGAATACCGCACTGAGTCAATGCGGTCTTAGCCTCTCTGGTCTCAACACTCTGTCTGATTTTGGATTTTTTTTTTTTTTTTCAAAGTCAGACTTGACACCAGAGAGGCTGAATACCGCACTGAGTCAATGCGGTCTTAGCCTCTCTGGTGTCAACACTCTGTCTGATTTTGGATTTTTTTTTTTTTTTCAAAGTCAGACTTGACACCAGAGAGGCTGAATACCGCACTGAGTCAATGCGGTCTTAGCCTCTCTGGTGTCAACACTCTGTCTGATTTTGGATTTTTTTTTTTTTTTTCAAAGTCAGACTTGACACCAGAGAGGCTGAATACCGCACTGAGTCAATGCGGTCTTAGCCTCTCTGGTCTCAACACTCTGTCTGATTTTGGATTTTTTTTTTTTTTTTCAAAGTCAGACTTGACACCAGAGAGGCTGAATACCGCACTGAGTCAATGCGGTCTTAGCCTCTCTGGTCTCAACACTCTGTCTGATTTTGGATTTTTTTTTTTTTTTTCAAAGTCAGACTTGACACCAGAGAGGCTGAATACCGCACTGAGTCAATGCGGTCTTAGCCTCTCTGGTGTCAACACTCTGTCTGATTTTGGATTTTTTTTTTTTTTTTCAAAGTCAGACTTGACACCAGAGAGGCTGAATACCGCACTGAGTCAATGCGGTCTTAGCCTCTCTGGTCTCAACACTCTGTCTGATTTTGGATTTTTTTTTTTTTTTTTTCCAAAATCAGACTTGACACCAGAGAGGCTGAATACCGCACTGAGTCAATGCGGTCTTAGCCTCTCTGGTGTCAACACTCTGTCTGATTTTGGATTTTTTTTTTTTTTTCCAAAATCAGACTTGACACCAGAGAGGCTGAATACCGCACTGAGTCAATGCGGTCTTAGCCTCTCTGGTCTCAACACTCGGTCTGATTTTGGATTTTTTTTTTTTTTCCCAAAATCAGACTTGACACCAGAGAGGCTGAATACCGCACTGAGTCAATGCGGTCTTAGCCTCTCTGGTCTCAACACTCTGTCTGATTTTGGTTGTTTTTTTTTTTTTTCCAAAATCAGACTTGACACCAGAGAAGCTGAATACCGCACTGAGTCAATGCGGTCTTAGCCTCTCTGGTGTCAACACTCTGTCTGATTTTGGATTTTTTTTTTTTTTTTTTTCCAAAATCAGACTTGAAACCAGAGAGGCTGAATACCGCACTGAGTCAATGCAGTCTTAGCCTCTCTGGTCTCAACACTCTGTCTGATTTTGGATTTTTTTTTTTTTTCCAAAGTCAGACTTGACACCAGAGAGGCTGAATACCGCACTGAGTCAATGCGGTCTTAGCCTCTCTGGTCTCAACACTCTGTCTGATTTTGGATTTTTTTTTTTTTTTTCAAAGTCAGACTTGACACCAGAGAGGCTGAATACCGCACTGAGTCAATGCGGTCTTAGCCTCTCTGGTCTCAACACTCTGTCTGATTTTGGATTTTTTTTTTTTTTTTTAAAGTCAGACTTGACACCAGAGAGGCTGAATACCGCACTGAGTCAATGCAGTCTTAGCCTCTCTGGTGTCAACACTCTGTCTGATTTTGGATTTTTTTTTTTTTTTTCAAAGTCAGACTTGACACCAGAGAGGCTGAATACCGCACTGAGTCAATGCGGTCTTAGCCTCTCTGGTCTCAACACTCTGTCTGATTTTGGATTTTTTTTTTTTTTTTTCCAAAATCAGACTTGACACCAGAGAGGCTGAATACCGCACTGAGTCAATGCGGTCTTAGCCTCTCTGGTGTCAACACTCTGTCTGATTTTGGATTTTTTTTTTTTTTTCCAAAATCAGACTTGACACCAGAGAGGCTGAATACCGCACTGAGTCAATGCGGTCTTAGCCTCTCTGGTCTCAACACTCGGTCTGATTTTGGATTTTTTTTTTTTTTCCCAAAATCAGACTTGACACCAGAGAGGCTGAATACCGCACTGAGTCAATGCGGTCTTAGCCTCTCTGGTCTCAACACTCTGTCTGATTTTTTTTTTTTTTTTTTTTTTTCCAAAATCAGACTTGACACCAGAGAAGCTGAATACCGCACTGAGTCAATGCGGTCTTAGCCTCTCTGGTGTCAACACTCTGTCTGATTTTGGATTTTTTTTTTTTTTTTTTCCCAAAA
This sequence comes from Poromitra crassiceps, assembly GCF_964638095.1. NCBI lineage: Eukaryota > Metazoa > Chordata > Actinopteri > Beryciformes > Melamphaidae > Poromitra > Poromitra crassiceps. Next base: position 64,128 of record NW_028151813.1, read on the forward strand.
TCAGACTTGAAACCAGAGAGGCTGAATACCGCACTGAGTCAATGCAGTCTTAGCCTCTCTGGTCTCAACACTCTGTCTGATTTTGGATTTTTTTTTTTTTTCCAAAGTCAGACTTGACACCAGAGAGGCTGAATACCGCACTGAGTCAATGCGGTCTTAGCCTCTCTGGTCTCAACACTCTGTCTGATTTTGGATTTTTTTTTTTTTTTTCAAAGTCAGACTTGACACCAGAGAGGCTGAATACCGCACTGAGTCAATGCGGTCTTAGCCTCTCTGGTCTCAACACTCTGTCTGATTTTGGATTTTTTTTTTTTTTTTCAAAGTCAGACTTGACACCAGAGAGGCTGAATACCGCACTGAGTCAATGCGGTCTTAGCCTCTCTGGTGTCAACACTCTGTCTGATTTTGGATTTTTTTTTTTTTTTTCAAAGTCAGACTTGACACCAGAGAGGCTGAATACCGCACTGAGTCAATGCGGTCTTAGCCTCTCTGGTCTCAACACTCTGTCTGATTTTGGATTTTTTTTTTTTTTTTCAAAGTCAGACTTGACACCAGAGAGGCTGAATACCGCACTGAGTCAATGCGGTCTTAGCCTCTCTGGTCTCAACACTCTGTCTGATTTTGGATTTTTTTTTTTTTTTTCAAAGTCAGACTTGACACCAGAGAGGCTGAATACCGCACTGAGTCAATGCGGTCTTAGCCTCTCTGGTGTCAACACTCTGTCTGATTTTGGATTTTTTTTTTTTTTTTCAAAGTCAGACTTGACACCAGAGAGGCTGAATACCGCACTGAGTCAATGCGGTCTTAGCCTCTCTGGTCTCAACACTCTGTCTGATTTTGGATTTTTTTTTTTTTTTTCAAAGTCAGACTTGACACCAGAGAGGCTGAATACCGCACTGAGTCAATGCGGTCTTAGCCTCTCTGGTCTCAACACTCTGTCTGATTTTGGATTTTTTTTTTTTTTTTCAAAGTCAGACTTGACACCAGAGAGGCTGAATACCGCACTGAGTCAATGCGGTCTTAGCCTCTCTGGTCTCAACACTCTGTCTGATTTTGGATTTTTTTTTTTTTTTTCCAAAATCAGACTTGACACCAGAGAGGCTGAATACCGCACTGAGTCAATGCGGTCTTAGCCTCTCTGGTGTCAACACTCTGTCTGATTTTGGATTTTTTTTTTTTTTTCCAAAGTCAGACTTGACACCAGAGAGGCTGAATACCGCACTGAGTCAATGCGGTCTTAGCCTCTCTGGTGTCAACACTCTGTCTGATTTTGGATTTTTTTTTCTTTTCTAAAATCAGACTTGACACCAGAGAGGCTGAATACCGCACTGAGTCAATGCGGTCTTAGCCTCTCTGGTGTCAACACTCTGTCTGATTTTGGATTTTTTTTTTTTTCCAAAGTCAGACTTGACACCAGAGAGGCTGAATACCGCACTGAGTCAATGCGGTCTTAGCCTCTCTGGTCTCAACACTCTGTCTGATTTTGGATTTTTTTTTTTTTTTTCAAAGTCAGACTTGACACCAGAGAGGCTGAATACCGCACTGAGTCAATGCGGTCTTAGCCTCTCTGGTCTCAACACTCTGTCTGATTTTGGATTTTTTTTTTTTTTTCAAAGTCAGACTTGACACCAGAGAGGCTGAATACCGCACTGAGTCAATGCGGTCTTAGCCTCTCTGGTCTCAACACTCTGTCTGATTTTGGATTTTTTTTTTTTTTTCAAAGTCAGACTTGACACCAGAGAGGCTGAATACCGCACTGAGTCAATGCGGTCTTAGCCTCTCTGGTCTCAACACTCTGTCTGATTTTGGATTTTTTTTTTTTTTTTCAAAGTCAGACTTGACACCAGAGAGGCTGAATACCGCACTGAGTCAATGCGGTCTTAGCCTCTCTGGTGTCAACACTCTGTCTGATTTTGGATTTTTTTTTTTTTTTTCAAAGTCAGACTTGACACCAGAGAGGCTGAATACCGCACTGAGTCAATGCGGTCTTAGCCTCTCTGGTCTCAACACTCTGTCTGATTTTGGATTTTTTTTTTTTTTTTCAAAGTCAGACTTGACACCAGAGAGGCTGAATACCGCACTGAGTCAATGCGGTCTTAGCCTCTCTGGTCTCAACACTCTGTCTGATTTTGGATTTTTTTTTTTTTTTTCAAAGTCAGACTTGACACCAGAGAGGCTGAATACCGCACTGAGTCAATGCGGTCTTAGCCTCTCTGGTCTCAACACTCTGTCTGATTTTGGATTTTTTTTTTTTTTTTCCAAAATCAGACTTGACACCAGAGAGGCTGAATACCGCACTGAGTCAATGCGGTCTTAGCGTCTCTGGTGTCAACACTCTGTCTGATTTTGGATTTTTTTTTTTTTTCTAAAATCAGACTTGACACCAGAGAGGCTGAATACCGCACTGAGTCAATGCGGTCTTAGCCTCTCTGGTGTCAACACTCTGTCTGATTTTGGATTTTTTTTTTTTTTTTTTTCCAAAATCAGACTTGAAACCAGAGAGGCTGAATACCGCACTGAGTCAATGCAGTCTTAGCCTCTCTGGTCTCAACACTCTGTCTGATTTTGGATTTTTTTTTTTTTTCCAAAGTCAGACTTGACACCAGAGAGGCTGAATACCGCACTGAGTCAATGCGGTCTTAGCCTCTCTGGTCTCAACACTCTGTCTGATTTTGGATTTTTTTTTTTTTTTTCAAAGTCAGACTTGACACCAGAGAGGCTGAATACCGCACTGAGTCAATGCGGTCTTAGCCTCTCTGGTCTCAACACTCTGTCTGATTTTGGATTTTTTTTTTTTTTTTAAAGTCAGACTTGACACCAGAGAGGCTGAATACCGCACTGAGTCAATGCAGTCTTAGCCTCTCTGGTGTCAACACTCTGTCTGATTTTGGATTTTTTTTTTTTTTTTCAAAGTCAGACTTGACACCAGAGAGGCTGAATACCGCACTGAGTCAATGCGGTCTTAGCCTCTCTGGTCTCAACACTCTGTCTGATTTTGGATTTTTTTTTTTTTTTTTCCAAAATCAGACTTGACACCAGAGAGGCTGAATACCGCACTGAGTCAATGCGGTCTTAGCCTCTCTGGTGTCAACACTCTGTCTGATTTTGGATTTTTTTTTTTTTTCCAAAATCAGACTTGACACCAGAGAGGCTGAATACCGCACTGAGTCAATGCGGTCTTAGCCTCTCTGGTCTCAACACTCGGTCTGATTTTGGATTTTTTTTTTTTTTCCCAAAATCAGACTTGACACCAGAGAGGCTGAATACCGCACTGAGTCAATGCGGTCTTAGCCTCTCTGGTCTCAACACTCTGTCTGATTTTTTTTTTTTTTTTTTTTTTTCCAAAATCAGACTTGACACCAGAGAAGCTGAATACCGCACTGAGTCAATGCGGTCTTAGCCTCTCTGGTGTCAACACTCTGTCTGATTTTGGATTTTTTTTTTTTTTTTTTCCCAAAATCAGACTTGAAACCAGAGAGGCTGAATACCGCACTGAGTCAATGCAGTCTTAGCCTCTCTGGTCTCAACACTCTGTCTGATTTTGGATTTTTTTTTTTTTTCCAAAGTCAGACTTGACACCAGAGAGGCTGAATACCGCACTGAGTCAATGCGGTCTTAGCCTCTCTGGTCTCAACACTCTGTCTGATTTTGGATTTTTTTTTTTTTTTTCAAAGTCAGACTTGACACCAGAGAGGCTGAATACCGCACTGAGTCAATGCGGTCTTAGCCTCTCTGGTCTCAACACTCTGTCTGATTTTGGATTTTTTTTTTTTTTTTCAAAGTCAGACTTGACACCAGAGAGGCTGAATACCGCACTGAGTCAATGCGGTCTTAGCCTCTCTGGTGTCAACACTCTGTCTGATTTTGGATTTTTTTTTTTTTTTTCAAAGTCAGACTTGACACCAGAGAGGCTGAATACCGCACTGAGTCAATGCGGTCTTAGCCTCTCTGGTCTCAACACTCTGTCTGATTTTGGATTTTTTTTTTTTTTTTCAAAGTCAGACTTGACACCAGAGAGGCTGAATACCGCACTGAGTCAATGCGGTCTTAGCCTCTCTGGTCTCAACACTCTGTCTGATTTTGGATTTTTTTTTTTTTTTTCAAAGTCAGACTTGACACCAGAGAGGCTGAATACCGCACTGAGTCAATGCGGTCTTAGCCTCTCTGGTGTCAACACTCTGTCTGATTTTGGATTTTTTTTTTTTTTTTCAAAGTCAGACTTGACACCAGAGAGGCTGAATACCGCACTGAGTCAATGCGGTCTTAGCCTCTCTGGTCTCAACACTCTGTCTGATTTTGGATATTTTTTTTTTTTTTCAAAGTCAGACTTGACACCAGAGAGGCTGAATACCGCACTGAGTCAATGCGGTCTTAGCCTCTCTGGTCTCAACACTCTGTCTGATTTTGGATTTTTTTTTTTTTTTTCAAAGTCAGACTTGACACCAGAGAGGCTGAATACCGCACTGAGTCAATGCGGTCTTAGCCTCTCTGGTCTCAACACTCTGTCTGATTTTGGATTTTTTTTTTTTTTTTCCAAAATCAGACTTGACACCAGAGAGGCTGAATACCGCACTGAGTCAATGCGGTCTTAGCCTCTCTGGTGTCAACACTCTGTCTGATTTTGGATTTTTTTTTTTTTCCAAAGTCAGACTTGACACCAGAGAGGCTGAATACCGCACTGAGTCAATGCGGTCTTAGCCTCTCTGGTGTCAACACTCTGTCTGATTTTGGATTTTTTTTTCTTTTCTAAAATCAGACTTGACACCAGAGAGGCTGAATACCGCACTGAGTCAATGCGGTCTTAGCCTCTCTGGTGTCAACACTCTGTCTGATTTTGGATTTTTTTTTTTTTCCAAAGTCAGACTTGACACCAGAGAGGCTGAATACCGCACTGAGTCAATGCGGTCTTAGCCTCTCTGGTCTCAACACTCTGTCTGATTTTGGATTTTTTTTTTTTTTTTCAAAGTCAGACTTGACACCAGAGAGGCTGAATACCGCACTGAGTCAATGCGGTCTTAGCCTCTCTGGTCTCAACACTCTGTCTGATTTTGGATTTTTTTTTTTTTTTCAAAGTCAGACTTGACACCAGAGAGGCTGAATACCGCACTGAGTCAATGCGGTCTTAGCCTCTCTGGTCTCAACACTCTGTCTGATTTTGGATTTTTTTTTTTTTTTCAAAGTCAGACTTGACACCAGAGAGGCTGAATACCGCACTGAGTCAATGCGGTCTTAGCCTCTCTGGTCTCAACACTCTGTCTGATTTTGGATTTTTTTTTTTTTTTTCAAAGTCAGACTTGACACCAGAGAGGCTGAATACCGCACTGAGTCAATGCGGTCTTAGCCTCTCTGGTGTCAACACTCTGTCTGATTTTGGATTTTTTTTTTTTTTTTCAAAGTCAGACTTGACACCAGAGAGGCTGAATACCGCACTGAGTCAATGCGGTCTTAGCCTCTCTGGTCTCAACACTCTGTCTGATTTTGGATTTTTTTTTTTTTTTTCAAAGTCAGACTTGACACCAGAGAGGCTGAATACCGCACTGAGTCAATGCGGTCTTAGCCTCTCTGGTCTCAACACTCTGTCTGATTTTGGATTTTTTTTTTTTTTTTCAAAGTCAGACTTGACACCAGAGAGGCTGAATACCGCACTGAGTCAATGCGGTCTTAGCCTCTCTGGTCTCAACACTCTGTCTGATTTTGGATTTTTTTTTTTTTTTTCCAAAATCAGACTTGACACCAGAGAGGCTGAATACCGCACTGAGTCAATGCGGTCTTAGCGTCTCTGGTGTCAACACTCTGTCTGATTTTGGATTTTTTTTTTTTTTCTAAAATCAGACTTGACACCAGAGAGGCTGAATACCGCACTGAGTCAATGCGGTCTTAGCCTCTCTGGTGTCAACACTCTGTCTGATTTTGGATTTTTTTTTTTTTTCCAAAGTCAGACTTGACACCAGAGAGGCTGAATACCGCACTGAGTCAATGCGGTCTTAGCCTCTCTGGTCTCAACACTCTGTCTGATTTTGGATTTTTTTTTTTTTTTTACAAAGTCAGACTTGACACCAGAGAGGCTGAATACCGCACTGAGTCAATGCGGTCTTAGCCTCTCTGGTCTCAACACTCTGTCTGATTTTGGATTTTTTTTTTTTTTTCAAAGTCAGACTTGACACCAGAGAGGCTGAATACCGCACTGAGTCAATGCGGTCTTAGCCTCTCTGGTGTCAACACTCTGTCTGATTTTGGATTTTTTTTTTTTTTTTCAAAGTCAGACTTGACACCAGAGAGGCTGAATACCGCACTGAGTCAATGCGGTCTTAGCCTCTCTGGTCTCAACACTCTGTCTGATTTTGGATTTTTTTTTTTTTTTTTTCCAAAATCAGACTTGACACCAGAGAGGCTGAATACCGCACTGAGTCAATGCGGTCTTAGCCTCTCTGGTGTCAACACTCTGTCTAATTTTGGATTTTTTTTTTTTTTTCCAAAATCAGACTTGACACCAGAGAGGCTGAATACCGCACTGAGTCAATGCGGTCTTAGCCTCTCTGGTCTCAACACTCGGTCTGATTTTGGATTTTTTTTTTTTTTTTCCCAAAATCAGACTTGACACCAGAGAGGCTGAATACCGCACTGAGTCAATGCGGTCTTAGCCTCTCTGGTCTCAACACTCTGTCTGATTTTGGATTTTTTTTTTTTTTTTCAAAGTCAGACTTGACACCAGAGAGGCTGAATACCGCACTGAGTCAATGCGGTCTTAGCCTCTCTGGTGTCAACACTCTGTCTGATTTTGGATTTTTTTTTTTTTTTTCAAAGTCAGACTTGACACCAGAGAGGCTGAATACCGCACTGAGTCAATGCGGTCTTAGCCTCTCTGGTGTCAACACTCTGTCTGATTTTGGATTTTTTTTTTTTTTTTCAAAGTCAGACTTGACACCAGAGAGGCTGAATACCGCACTGAGTCAATGCGGTCTTAGCCTCTCTGGTCTCAACACTCTGTCTGATTTTGGATTTTTTTTTTTTTTTTCAAAGTCAGACTTGACACCAGAGAGGCTGAATACCGCACTGAGTCAATGCGGTCTTAGCCTCTCTGGTCTCAACACTCTGTCTGATTTTGGATTTTTTTTTTTTTTTTCAAAGTCAGACTTGACACCAGAGAGGCTGAATACCGCACTGAGTCAATGCAGTCTTAGCCTCTCTGGTGTCAACACTCTGTCTGATTTTGGATTTTTTTTTTTTTTTTCAAAGTCAGACTTGACACCAGAGAGGCTGAATACCGCACTGAGTCAATGCGGTCTTAGCCTCTCTGGTCTCAACACTCTGTCTGATTTTGGATTTTTTTTTTTTTTTTTTCCAAAATCAGACTTGACACCAGAGAGGCTGAATACCGCACTGAGTCAATGCGGTCTTAGCCTCTCTGGTGTCAACACTCTGTCTGATTTTGGATTTTTTTTTTTTTTCCAAAATCAGACTTGACACCAGAGAGGCTGAATACCGCACTGAGTCAATGCGGTCTTAGCCTCTCTGGTCTCAACACTCGGTCTGATTTTGGATTTTTTTTTTTTTTCCCAAAATCAGACTTGACACCAGAGAGGCTGAATACCGCACTGAGTCAATGCGGTCTTAGCCTCTCTGGTCTCAACACTCTGTCTGATTTTGGTTGTTTTTTTTTTTTTTCCAAAATCAGACTTGACACCAGAGAAGCTGAATACCGCACTGAGTCAATGCGGTCTTAGCCTCTCTGGTGTCAACACTCTGTCTGATTTTGGATTTTTTTTTTTTTTTTTTTCCAAAATCAGACTTGAAACCAGAGAGGCTGAATACCGCACTGAGTCAATGCAGTCTTAGCCTCTCTGGTCTCAACACTCTGTCTGATTTTGGATTTTTTTTTTTTTTTCCAAAGTCAGACTTGACACCAGAGAGGCTGAATACCGCACTGAGTCAATGCGGTCTTAGCCTCTCTGGTCTCAACACTCTGTCTGATTTTGGATTTTTTTTTTTTTTTTCAAAGTCAGACTTGACACCAGAGAGGCTGAATACCGCACTGAGTCAATGCGGTCTTAGCCTCTCTGGTCTCAACACTCTGTCTGATTTTGGATTTTTTTTTTTTTTTTTAAAGTCAGACTTGACACCAGAGAGGCTGAATACCGCACTGAGTCAATGCAGTCTTAGCCTCTCTGGTGTCAACACTCTGTCTGATTTTGGATTTTTTTTTTTTTTTTCAAAGTCAGACTTGACACCAGAGAGGCTGAATACCGCACTGAGTCAATGCGGTCTTAGCCTCTCTGGTCTCAACACTCTGTCTGATTTTGGATTTTTTTTTTTTTTTTTCCAAAATCAGACTTGACACCAGAGAGGCTGAATACCGCACTGAGTCAATGCGGTCTTAGCCTCTCTGGTGTCAACACTCTGTCTGATTTTGGATTTTTTTTTTTTTTCCAAAATCAGACTTGACACCAGAGAGGCTGAATACCGCACTGAGTCAATGCGGTCTTAGCCTCTCTGGTCTCAACACTCGGTCTGATTTTGGATTTTTTTTTTTTTTCCCAAAATCAGACTTGACACCAGAGAGGCTGAATACCGCACTGAGTCAATGCGGTCTTAGCCTCTCTGGTCTCAACACTCTGTCTGATTTTTTTTTTTTTTTTTTTTTTTCCAAAATCAGACTTGACACCAGAGAAGCTGAATACCGCACTGAGTCAATGCGGTCTTAGCCTCTCTGGTGTCAACACTCTGTCTGATTTTGGATTTTTTTTTTTTTTTTTTCCCAAAATCAGACTTGAAACCAGAGAGGCTGAATACCGCACTGAGTCAATGCAGTCTTAGCCTCTCTGGTCTCAACACTCTGTCTGATTTTGGATTTTTTTTTTTTTTCCAAAGTCAGACTTGACACCAGAGAGGCTGAATACCGCACTGAGTCAATGCGGTCTTAGCCTCTCTGGTCTCAACACTCTGTCTGATTTTGGATTTTTTTTTTTTTTTTCAAAGTCAGACTTGACACCAGAGAGGCTGAATACCGCACTGAGTCAATGCGGTCTTAGCCTCTCTGGTCTCAACACTCTGTCTGATTTTGGATTTTTTTTTTTTTTTTCAAAGTCAGACTTGACACCAGAGAGGCTGAATACCGCACTGAGTCAATGCGGTCTTAGCCTCTCTGGTGTCAACACTCTGTCTGATTTTGGATTTTTTTTTTTTTTTCAAAGTCAGACTTGACACCAGAGAGGCTGAATACCGCACTGAGTCAATGCGGTCTTAGCCTCTCTGGTCTCAACACTCTGTCTGATTTTGGATTTTTTTTTTTTTTTTCAAAGTCAGACTTGACACCAGAGAGGCTGAATACCGCACTGAGTCAATGCGGTCTTAGCCTCTCTGGTCTCAACACTCTGTCTGATTTTGGATTTTTTTTTTTTTTTTCAAAGTCAGACTTGACACCAGAGAGGCTGAATACCGCACTGAGTCAATGCGGTCTTAGCCTCTCTGGTGTCAACACTCTGTCTGATTTTGGATTTTTTTTTTTTTTTTCAAAGTCAGACTTGACACCAGAGAGGCTGAATACCGCACTGAGTCAATGCGGTCTTAGCCTCTCTGGTCTCAACACTCTGTCTGATTTTGGATTTTTTTTTTTTTTTTCAAAGTCAGACTTGACACCAGAGAGGCTGAATACCGCACTGAGTCAATGCGGTCTTAGCCTCTCTGGTCTCAACACTCTGTCTGATTTTGGATTTTTTTTTTTTTTTTCAAAGTCAGACTTGACACCAGAGAGGCTGAATACCACACTGAGTCAATGCGGTCTTAGCCTCTCTGGTCTCAACACTCTGTCTGATTTTGGATTTTTTTTTTTTTTTTCCAAAATCAGACTTGACACCAGAGAGGCTGAATACCGCACTGAGTCAATGCGGTCTTAGCCTCTCTGGTGTCAACACTCTGTCTGATTTTGGATTTTTTTTTTTTTTCCAAAGTCAGACTTGACACCAGAGAGGCTGAATACCGCACTGAGTCAATGCGGTCTTAGCCTCTCTGGTGTCAACACTCTGTCTGATTTTGGATTTTTTTTTTTTTTCTAAAATCAGACTTGACACCAGAGAGGCTGAATACCGCACTGAGTCAATGCGGTCTTAGCCTCTCTGGTGTCAACACTCTGTCTGATTTTGGATTTTTTTTTTTTTCCAAAGTCAGACTTGACACCAGAGAGGCTGAATACCGCACTGAGTCAATGCGGTCTTAGCCTCTCTGGTCTCAACACTCTGTCTGATTTTGGATTTTTTTTTTTTTTTTCAAAGTCAGACTTGACACCAGAGAGGCTGAATACCGCACTGAGTCAATGCGGTCTTAGCCTCTCTGGTCTCAACACTCTGTCTGATTTTGGATTTTTTTTTTTTTTTCAAAGTCAGACTTGACACCAGAGAGGCTGAATACCGCACTGAGTCAATGCGGTCTTAGCCTCTCTGGTCTCAACACTCTGTCTGATTTTGGATTTTTTTTTTTTTTTCAAAGTCAGACTTGACACCAGAGAGGCTGAATACCGCACTGAGTCAATGCGGTCTTAGCCTCTCTGGTCTCAACACTCTGTCTGATTTTGGATTTTTTTTTTTTTTTTCAAAGTCAGACTTGACACCAGAGAGGCTGAATACCGCACTGAGTCAATGCGGTCTTAGCCTCTCTGGTGTCAACACTCTGTCTGATTTTGGATTTTTTTTTTTTTTTTCAAAGTCAGACTTGACACCAGAGAGGCTGAATACCGCACTGAGTCAATGCGGTCTTAGCCTCTCTGGTCTCAACACTCTGTCTGATTTTGGATTTTTTTTTTTTTTTTCAAAGTCAGACTTGACACCAGAGAGGCTGAATACCGCACTGAGTCAATGCGGTCTTAGCCTCTCTGGTCTCAACACTCTGTCTGATTTTGGATTTTTTTTTTTTTTTTCAAAGTCAGACTTGACACCAGAGAGGCTGAATACCGCACTGAGTCAATGCGGTCTTAGCCTCTCTGGTCTCAACACTCTGTCTGATTTTGGATTTTTTTTTTTTTTTTCCAAAATCAGACTTGACACCAGAGAGGCTGAATACCGCACTGAGTCAATGCGGTCTTAGCGTCTCTGGTGTCAACACTCTGTCTGATTTTGGATTTTTTTTTTTTTTCTAAAATCAGACTTGACACCAGAGAGGCTGAATACCGCACTGAGTCAATGCGGTCTTAGCCTCTCTGGTGTCAACACTCTGTCTGATTTTGGATTTTTTTTTTTTTTCCAAAGTCAGACTTGACACCAGAGAGGCTGAATACCGCACTGAGTCAATGCGGTCTTAGCCTCTCTGGTCTCAACACTCTGTCTGATTTTGGATTTTTTTTTTTTTTTTCAAAGTCAGACTTGACACCAGAGAGGCTGAATACCGCACTGAGTCAATGCGGTCTTAGCCTCTCTGGTCTCAACACTCTGTCTGATTTTGGATTTTTTTTTTTTTTTTCCAAAATCAGACTTGACACCAGAGAAGCTGAATACCGCACTGAGTCAATGCGGTCTTAGCCTCTCTGGTGTCAACACTCTGTCTGATTTTGGATTTTTTTTTTTTTTTTTTCCAAAATCAGACTTGAAACCAGAGAGGCTGAATACCGCACTGAGTCAATGCAGTCTTAGCCTCTCTGGTCTCAACACTCTGTCTGATTTTGGATTTTTTTTTTTTTTCCAAAATCAGACTTGACACCAGAGAGGCTGAATACCGCACTGAGTCAATGCGGTCTTAGCCTCTCTGGTGTCAACACTCTGTCTGATTTTGGATTTTTTTTTTTTTTTCCAAAATCAGACTTGACACCAGAGAGGCTGAATACCGCACTGAGTCAATGCGGTCTTAGCCTCTCTGGTGTCAACACTCTGTCTGATTTTGGATTTTTTTTTTTTTTCCAAAATCAGACTTGACACCAGAGAGGCTGAATACCGCACTGAGTCAATGCGGTCTTAGCCTCTCTGGTCTCAACACTCGGTCTGATTTTGGATTTTTTTTTTTTTTCCCAAAATCAGACTTGACACCAGAGAGGCTGAATACCGCACTGAGTCAATGCGGTCTTAGCCTCTCTGGTCTCAACACTGTCTGATTTTTTTTTTTTTTTTTTTTTTTCCAAAATCAGACTTGACACCAGAGAAGCTGAATACCGCACTGAGTCAATGCGGTCTTAGCCTCTCTGGTGTCAACACTCTGTCTGATTTTGGATTTTTTTTTTTTTTTTTTTCCAAAATCAGACTTGAAACCAGAGAGGCTGAATACCGCACTGAGTCAATGCAGTCTTAGCCTCTCTGGTCTCAACACTCTGTCTGATTTTGGATTTTTTTTTTTTTTCCAAAGTCAGACTTGACACCAGAGAGGCTGAATACCGCACTGAGTCAATGCGGTCTTAGCCTCTCTGGTCTCAACACTCTGTCTGATTTTGGATTTTTTTTTTTTTTTTCAAAGTCAGACTTGACACCAGAGAGGCTGAATACCGCACTGAGTCAATGCGGTCTTAGCCTCTCTGGTCTCAACACTCTGTCTGATTTTGGATTTTTTTTTTTTTTTTCAAAGTCAGACTTGACACCAGAGAGGCTGAATACCGCACTGAGTCAATGCGGTCTTAGCCTCTCTGGTCTCAACACTCTGTCTGATTTTGGATTTTTTTTTTTTTTTTCAAAGTCAGACTTGACACCAGAGAGGCTGAATACCGCACTGAGTCAATGCGGTCTTAGCCTCTCTGGTGTCAACACTCTGTCTGATTTTGGATTTTTTTTTTTTTTTCAAAGTCAGACTTGACACCAGAGAGGCTGAATACCGCACTGAGTCAATGCGGTCTTAGCCTCTCTGGTCTCAACACTCTGTCTGATTTTGGATTTTTTTTTTTTTTTTTCCAAAATCAGACTTGACACCAGAGAGGCTGAATACCGCACTGAGTCAATGCGGTCTTAGCCTCTCTGGTGTCAACACTCTGTCTGATTTTGGATTTTTTTTTTTTTTTCCAAAATCAGACTTGACACCAGAGAGGCTGAATACCGCACTGAGTCAATGCGGTCTTAGCCTCTCTGGTCTCAACACTCGGTCTGATTTTGGATTTTTTTTTTTTTTCCCAAAATCAGACTTGACACCAGAGAGGCTGAATACCGCACTGAGTCAATGCGGTCTTAGCCTCTCTGGTCTCAACACTCTGTCTGATTTTTTTTTTTTTTTTTTTTTTTCCAAAATCAGACTTGACACCAGAGAAGCTGAATACCGCACTGAGTCAATGCGGTCTTAGCCTCTCTGGTGTCAACACTCTGTCTGATTTTGGATTTTTTTTTTTTTTTTTTCCAAAATCAGACTTGAAACCAGAGAGGCTGAATACCGCACTGAGTCAATGCAGTCTTAGCCTCTCTGGTCTCAACACTCTGTCTGATTTTGGATTTTTTTTTTTTTTCCAAAGTCAGACTTGACACCAGAGAGGCTGAATACCGCACTGAGTCAATGCGGTCTTAGCCTCTCTGGTCTCAACACTCTGTCTGATTTTGGATTTTTTTTTTTTTTTTTTAAGTCAGACTTGACACCAGAGAGGCTGAATACCGCACTGAGTCAATGCGGTCTTAGCCTCTCTGGTGTCAACACTCTGTCTGATTTTGGATTTTTTTTTTTTTTTTCAAAGTCAGACTTGACACCAGAGAGGCTGAATACCGCACTGAGTCAATGCGGTCTTAGCCTCTCTGGTCTCAACACTCTGTCTGATTTTGGATTTTTTTTTTTTTTTCAAAGTCAGACTTGACACCAGAGAGGCTGAATACCGCACTGAGTCAATGCGGTCTTAGCCTCTCTGGTCTCAACACTCTGTCTGATTTTGGATTTTTTTTTTTTTTTTTCCAAAATCAGACTTGACACCAGAGAGGCTGAATACCGCACTGAGTCAATGCGGTCTTAGCCTCTCTGGTGTCAACACTCTGTCTGATTTTGGATTTTTTTTTTTTTTCCAAAATCAGACTTGACACCAGAGAGGCTGAATACCGCACTGAGTCAATGCGGTCTTAGCCTCTCTGGTCTCAACACTCGGTCTGATTTTGGATTTTTTTTTTTTTTCCCAAAATCAGACTTGACACCAGAGAGGCTGAATACCGCACTGAGTCAATGCGGTCTTAGCCTCTCTGGTCTCAACACTCTGTCTGATTTTTTTTTTTTTTTTTTTTTTTCCAAAATCAGACTTGACACCAGAGAAGCTGAATACCGCACTGAGTCAATGCGGTCTTAGCCTCTCTGGTGTCAACACTCTGTCTGATTTTGGATTTTTTTTTTTTTTTTTTCCAAAATCAGACTTGAAACCAGAGAGGCTGAATACCGCACTGAGTCAATGCAGTCTTAGCCTCTCTGGTCTCAACACTCTGTCTGATTTTGGATTTTTTTTTTTTTTCCAAAGTCAGACTTGACACCAGAGAGGCTGAATACCGCACTGAGTCAATGCGGTCTTAGCCTCTCTGGTCTCAACACTCTGTCTGATTTTGGATTTTTTTTTTTTTTTTTAAGTCAGACTTGACACCAGAGAGGCTGAATACCGCACTGAGTCAATGCGGTCTTAGCCTCTCTGGTGTCAACACTCTGTCTGATTTTGGATTTTTTTTTTTTTTTTCAAAGTCAGACTTGACACCAGAGAGGCTGAATACCGCACTGAGTCAATGCGGTCTTAGCCTCTCTGGTCTCAACACTCTGTCTGATTTTGGATTTTTTTTTTTTTTTTCAAAGTCAGACTTGACACCAGAGAGGCTGAATACCGCACTGAGTCAATGCGGTCTTAGCCTCTCTGGTCTCAACACTCTGTCTGATTTTGGATTTTTTTTTTTTTTTTCAAAGTCAGACTTGACACCAGAGAGGCTGAATACCGCACTGAGTCAATGCGGTCTTAGCCTCTCTGGTGTCAACACTCTGTCTGATTTTGGATTTTTTTTTTTTTTTCAAAGTCAGACTTGACACCAGAGAGGCTGAATACCGCACTGAGTCAATGCGGTCTTAGCCTCTCTGGTCTCAACACTCTGTCTGATTTTGGATTTTTTTTTTTTTTTCAAAGTCAGACTTGACACCAGAGAGGCTGAATACCGCACTGAGTCAATGCGGTCTTAGCCTCTCTGGTCTCAACACTCTGTCTGATTTTGGATTTTTTTTTTTTTTTTCAAAGTCAGACTTGACACCAGAGAGGCTGAATACCGCACTGAGTCAATGCGGTCTTAGCCTCTCTGGTCTCAACACTCTGTCTGATTTTGGATTTTTTTTTTTTTTTTTCCAAAATCAGACTTGACACCAGAGAGGCTGAATACCGCACTGAGTCAATGCGGTCTTAGCCTCTCTGGTGTCAACACTCTGTCTGATTTTGGATTTTTTTTTTTTTTCCAAAATCAGACTTGACACCAGAGAGGCTGAATACCGCACTGAGTCAATGCGGTCTTAGCCTCTCTGGTCTCAACACTCGGTCTGATTTTGGATTTTTTTTTTTTTTTCCCAAAATCAGACTTGACACCAGAGAGGCTGAATACCGCACTGAGTCAATGCGGTCTTAGCCTCTCTGGTCTCAACACTCTGTCTGATTTTGGATTTTTTTTTTTTTTTTCAAAGTCAGACTTGACACCAGAGAGGCTGAATACCGCACTGAGTCAATGCGGTCTTAGCCTCTCTGGTGTCAACACTCTGTCTGATTTTGGATTTTTTTTTTTTTTTTCAAAGTCAGACTTGACACCAGAGAGGCTGAATACCGCACTGAGTCAATGCGGTCTTAGCCTCTCTGGTCTCAACACTCTGTCTGATTTTGGATTTTTTTTTTTTTTTTTCCAAAATCAGACTTGACACCAGAGAGGCTGAATACCGCACTGAGTCAATGCGGTCTTAGCCTCTCTGGTGTCAACACTCTGTCTGATTTTGGATTTTTTTTTTTTTTCCAAAATCAGACTTGACACCAGAGAGGCTGAATACCGCACTGAGTCAATGCGGTCTTAGCCTCTCTGGTCTCAACACTCGGTCTGATTTTGGATTTTTTTTTTTTTTTCCCAAAATCAGACTTGACACCAGAGAGGCTGAATACCGCACTGAGTCAATGCGGTCTTAGCCTCTCTGGTCTCAACACTCTGTCTGATTTTGGATTTTTTTTTTTTTTTTCAAAGTCAGACTTGACACCAGAGAGGCTGAATACCGCACTGAGTCAATGCGGTCTTAGCCTCTCTGGTCTCAACACTCTGTCTGATTTTGGTTGTTTTTTTTTTTTTTCCAAAATCAGACTTGACACCAGAGAAGCTGAATACCGCACTGAGTCAATGCGGTCTTAGCCTCTCTGGTGTCAACACTCTGTCTGATTTTGGATTTTTTTTTTTTTTTTTTCCCAAAATCAGACTTGAAACCAGAGAGGCTGAATACCGCACTGAGTCAATGCAGTCTTAGCCTCTCTGGTCTCAACACTCTGATTTTGGATTTTTTTTTTTTTTCCAAAGTCAGACTTGACACCAGAGAGGCTGAATACCGCACTGAGTCAATGCGGTCTTAGCCTCTCTGGTCTCAACACTCTGTCTGATTTTGGATTTTTTTTTTTTTTTTCAAAGTCAGACTTGACACCAGAGAGGCTGAATACCGCACTGAGTCAATGCGGTCTTAGCCTCTCTGGTCTCAACACTCTGTCTGATTTTGGATTTTTTTTTTTTTTTTCAAAGTCAGACTTGACACCAGAGAGGCTGAATACCGCACTGAGTCAAT
The DNA here is from genome assembly GCF_964638095.1 of Poromitra crassiceps. Lineage (NCBI taxonomy): Eukaryota > Metazoa > Chordata > Actinopteri > Beryciformes > Melamphaidae > Poromitra > Poromitra crassiceps. The sequence continues at coordinate 80,820 of NW_028151813.1, forward strand.
GCGGTCTTAGCCTCTCTGGTGTCAACACTCTGTCTGATTTTGGATTTTTTTTTTTTTTTTCAAAGTCAGACTTGACACCAGAGAGGCTGAATACCGCACTGAGTCAATGCGGTCTTAGCCTCTCTGGTCTCAACACTCTGTCTGATTTTGGATTTTTTTTTTTTTTTTCAAAGTCAGACTTGACACCAGAGAGGCTGAATACCGCACTGAGTCAATGCGGTCTTAGCCTCTCTGGTCTCAACACTCTGTCTGATTTTGGATTTTTTTTTTTTTTTTCAAAGTCAGACTTGACACCAGAGAGGCTGAATACCGCACTGAGTCAATGCGGTCTTAGCCTCTCTGGTGTCAACACTCTGTCTGATTTTGGATTTTTTTTTTTTTTTTCAAAGTCAGACTTGACACCAGAGAGGCTGAATACCGCACTGAGTCAATGCGGTCTTAGCCTCTCTGGTCTCAACACTCTGTCTGATTTTGGATTTTTTTTTTTTTTTTCAAAGTCAGACTTGACACCAGAGAGGCTGAATACCGCACTGAGTCAATGCGGTCTTAGCCTCTCTGGTCTCAACACTCTGTCTGATTTTGGATTTTTTTTTTTTTTTTCAAAGTCAGACTTGACACCAGAGAGGCTGAATACCGCACTGAGTCAATGCGGTCTTAGCCTCTCTGGTCTCAACACTCTGTCTGATTTTGGATTTTTTTTTTTTTTTTCCAAAATCAGACTTGACACCAGAGAGGCTGAATACCGCACTGAGTCAATGCGGTCTTAGCCTCTCTGGTGTCAACACTCTGTCTGATTTTGGATTTTTTTTTTTTTTCCAAAATCAGACTTGACACCAGAGAGGCTGAATACCGCACTGAGTCAATGCGGTCTTAGCCTCTCTGGTCTCAACACTCGGTCTGATTTTGGATTTTTTTTTTTTTTTCCCAAAATCAGACTTGACACCAGAGAGGCTGAATACCGCACTGAGTCAATGCGGTCTTAGCCTCTCTGGTCTCAACACTCTGTCTGATTTTGGATTTTTTTTTTTTTTTCAAAGTCAGACTTGACACCAGAGAGGCTGAATACCGCACTGAGTCAATGCGGTCTTAGCCTCTCTGGTGTCAACACTCTGTCTGATTTTGGATTTTTTTTTTTTTTTCAAAGTCAGACTTGACACCAGAGAGGCTGAATACCGCACTGAGTCAATGCGGTCTTAGCCTCTCTGGTCTCAACACTCTGTCTGATTTTGGATTTTTTTTTTTTTTTTCCAAAATCAGACTTGACACCAGAGAGGCTGAATACCGCACTGAGTCAATGCGGTCTTAGCCTCTCTGGTGTCAACACTCTGTCTGATTTTGGATTTTTTTTTTTTTCCAAAATCAGACTTGACACCAGAGAGGCTGAATACCGCACTGAGTCAATGCGGTCTTAGCCTCTCTGGTCTCAACACTCGGTCTGATTTTGGATTTTTTTTTTTTTTCCCAAAATCAGACTTGACACCAGAGAGGCTGAATACCGCACTGAGTCAATGCGGTCTTAGCCTCTCTGGTCTCAACACTCTGTCTGATTTTGGATTTTTTTTTTTTTTTTCAAAGTCAGACTTGACACCAGAGAGGCTGAATACCGCACTGAGTCAATGCGGTCTTAGCCTCTCTGGTGTCAACACTCTGTCTGATTTTGGATTTTTTTTTTTTTTTCAAAGTCAGACTTGACACCAGAGAGGCTGAATACCGCACTGAGTCAATGCGGTCTTAGCCTCTCTGGTCTCAACACTCTGTCTGATTTTGGATTTTTTTTTTTTTTTTCAAAGTCAGACTTGACACCAGAGAGGCTGAATACCGCACTGAGTCAATGCGGTCTTAGCCTCTCTGGTCTCAACACTCTGTCTGATTTTGGATTTTTTTTTTTTTTTCCAAAATCAGACTTGACACCAGAGAGGCTGAATACCGCACTGAGTCAATGCGGTCTTAGCCTCTCTGGTGTCAACACTCTGTCTGATTTTGGATTTTTTTTTTTTTCCAAAATCAGACTTGACACCAGAGAGGCTGAATACCGCACTGAGTCAATGCGGTCTTAGCCTCTCTGGTCTCAACACTCGGTCTGATTTTGGATTTTTTTTTTTTTCCCAAAATCAGACTTGACACCAGAGAGGCTGAATACCGCACTGAGTCAATGCGGTCTTAGCCTCTCTGGTGTCAACACTCTGTCTGATTTTGGATTTTTTTTTTTTTTTTTCCCAAAATCAGACTTGAAACCAGAGAGGCTGAATACCGCACTGAGTCAATGCAGTCTTAGCCTCTCTGGTCTCAACACTCTGATTTTGGATTTTTTTTTTTTTTCCAAAGTCAGACTTGACACCAGAGAGGCTGAATACCGCACTGAGTCAATGCGGTCTTAGCCTCTCTGGTCTCAACACTCTGTCTGATTTTGGATTTTTTTTTTTTTTTTCAAAGTCAGACTTGACACCAGAGAGGCTGAATACCGCACTGAGTCAATGCGGTCTTAGCCTCTCTGGTCTCAACACTCTGTCTGATTTTGGATTTTTTTTTTTTTTTTCAAAGTCAGACTTGACACCAGAGAGGCTGAATACCGCACTGAGTCAATGCGGTCTTAGCCTCTCTGGTGTCAACACTCTGTCTGATTTTGGATTTTTTTTTTTTTTTTCAAAAGTCAGACTTGACACCAGAGAGGCTGAATACCGCACTGAGTCAATGCGGTCTTAGCCTCTCTGGTCTCAACACTCTGTCTGATTTTGGATTTTTTTTTTTTTTTTCAAAGTCAGACTTGACACCAGAGAGGCTGAATACCGCACTGAGTCAATGCGGTCTTAGCCTCTCTGGTCTCAACACTCTGTCTGATTTTGGATTTTTTTTTTTTTTTTCAAAGTCAGACTTGACACCAGAGAGGCTGAATACCGCACTGAGTCAATGCGGTCTTAGCCTCTCTGGTGTCAACACTCTGTCTGATTTTGGATTTTTTTTTTTTTTTTCAAAGTCAGACTTGACACCAGAGAGGCTGAATACCGCACTGAGTCAATGCGGTCTTAGCCTCTCTGGTCTCAACACTCTGTCTGATTTTGGATTTTTTTTTTTTTTTTCAAAGTCAGACTTGACACCAGAGAGGCTGAATACCGCACTGAGTCAATGCGGTCTTAGCCTCTCTGGTCTCAACACTCTGTCTGATTTTGGATTTTTTTTTTTTTTCAAAGTCAGACTTGACACCAGAGAGGCTGAATACCGCACTGAGTCAATGCGGTCTTAGCCTCTCTGGTCTCAACACTCTGTCTGATTTGGATTTTTTTTTTTTTTTCCAAAATCAGACTTGACACCAGAGGCTGAATACCGCACTGAGTCAATGCGGTCTTAGCCTCTCTGGTGTCAACACTCTGTCTGATTTTGGATTTTTTTTTTTTTTCCAAAGTCAGACTTGACACCAGAGAGGCTGAATACCGCACTGAGTCAATGCGGTCTTAGCCTCTCTGGTGTCAACACTCTGTCTGATTTTGGATTTTTTTTTTTTTTCTAAAATCAGACTTGACACCAGAGAGGCTGAATACCGCACTGAGTCAATGCGGTCTTAGCCTCTCTGGTGTCAACACTCTGTCTGATTTTGGATTTTTTTTTTTTTTCCAAAGTCAGACTTGACACCAGAGAGGCTGAATACCGCACTGAGTCAATGCGGTCTTAGCCTCTCTGGTCTCAACACTCTGTCTGATTTTGGATTTTTTTTTTTTTTTTCAAAGTCAGACTTGACACCAGAGAGGCTGAATACCGCACTGAGTCAATGCGGTCTTAGCCTCTCTGGTCTCAACACTCTGTCTGATTTTGGATTTTTTTTTTTTTTTCAAAGTCAGACTTGACACCAGAGAGGCTGAATACCGCACTGAGTCAATGCGGTCTTAGCCTCTCTGGTGTCAACACTCTGTCTGATTTTGGATTTTTTTTTTTTTTTTCAAAGTCAGACTTGACACCAGAGAGGCTGAATACCGCACTGAGTCAATGCGGTCTTAGCCTCTCTGGTCTCAACACTCTGTCTGATTTTGGATTTTTTTTTTTTTTTTTCCAAAATCAGACTTGACACCAGAGAGGCTGAATACCGCACTGAGTCAATGCGGTCTTAGCCTCTCTGGTGTCAACACTCTGTCTGATTTTGGATTTTTTTTTTTTTTTTCAAAGTCAGACTTGACACCAGAGAGGCTGAATACCGCACTGAGTCAATGCGGTCTTAGCCTCTCTGGTCTCAACACTCTGTCTGATTTTGGATTTTTTTTTTTTTTTTTTCCAAAATCAGACTTGACACCAGAGAGGCTGAATACCGCACTGAGTCAATGCGGTCTTAGCCTCTCTGGTGTCAACACTCTGTCTGATTTTGGATTTTTTTTTTTTTTTCCAAAATCAGACTTGACACCAGAGAGGCTGAATACCGCACTGAGTCAATGCGGTCTTAGCCTCTCTGGTCTCAACACTCGGTCTGATTTTGGATTTTTTTTTTTTTTTCCCAAAATCAGACTTGACACCAGAGAGGCTGAATACCGCACTGAGTCAATGCGGTCTTAGCCTCTCTGGTCTCAACACTCTGTCTGATTTTGGATTTTTTTTTTTTTTCCAAATCAGACTTGACACCAGAGAGGCTGAATACCGCACTGAGTCAATGCGGTCTTAGCCTCTCTGGTCTCAACACTCGGTCTGATTTTGGATTTTTTTTTTTTTTTCCCCAAAATCAGACTTGACACCAGAGAGGCTGAATACCGCACTGAGTCAATGCGGTCTTAGCCTCTCTGGTCTCAACACTCTGTCTGATTTTGGATTTTTTTTTTTTTTTTCAAAGTCAGACTTGACACCAGAGAGGCTGAATACCGCACTGAGTCAATGCGGTCTTAGCCTCTCTGGTGTCAACACTCTGTCTGATTTTGGATTTTTTTTTTTTTTTTCAAAGTCAGACTTGACACCAGAGAGGCTGAATACCGCACTGAGTCAATGCGGTCTTAGCCTCTCTGGTCTCAACACTCTGTCTGATTTTGGATTTTTTTTTTTTTTTTCCAAAATCAGACTTGACACCAGAGAGGCTGAATACCGCACTGAGTCAATGCGGTCTTAGCCTCTCTGGTGTCAACACTCTGTCTGATTTTGGATTTTTTTTTTTTTTCCAAAATCAGACTTGACACCAGAGAGGCTGAATACCGCACTGAGTCAATGCGGTCTTAGCCTCTCTGGTCTCAACACTCGGTCTGATTTTGGATTTATTTATTTTTTTTCCCAAAATCAGACTTGACACCAGAGAGGCTGAATACCGCACTGAGTCAATGCGGTCTTAGCCTCTCTGGTCTCAACACTCTGTCTGATTTTGGATTTTTTTTTTTTTTTTCAAAGTCAGACTTGACACCAGAGAGGCTGAATACCGCACTGAGTCAATGCGGTCTTAGCCTCTCTGGTGTCAACACTCTGTCTGATTTTGGATTTTTTTTTTTTTTTTCAAAGTCAGACTTGACACCAGAGAGGCTGAATACCGCACTGAGTCAATGCGGTCTTAGCCTCTCTGGTCTCAACACTCTGTCTGATTTTGGATTTTTTTTTTTTTTTTCAAAGTCAGACTTGACACCAGAGAGGCTGAATACCGCACTGAGTCAATGCGGTCTTAGCCTCTCTGGTCTCAACACTCTGTCTGATTTTGGATTTTTTTTTTTTTTTTCCAAAATCAGACTTGACACCAGAGAGGCTGAATACCGCACTGAGTCAATGCGGTCTTAGCCTCTCTGGTGTCAACACTCTGTCTGATTTTGGATTTTTTTTTTTTTTCCAAAATCAGACTTGACACCAGAGAGGCTGAATACCGCACTGAGTCAATGCGGTCTTAGCCTCTCTGGTCTCAACACTCGGTCTGATTTTGGATTTTTTTTTTTTTTCCCAAAATCAGACTTGACACCAGAGAGGCTGAATACCGCACTGAGTCAATGCGGTCTTAGCCTCTCTGGTCTCAACACTCTGTCTGATTTTGGTTGTTTTTTTTTTTTTTCCAAAATCAGACTTGACACCAGAGAAGCTGAATACCGCACTGAGTCAATGCGGTCTTAGCCTCTCTGGTGTCAACACTCTGTCTGATTTTGGATTTTTTTTTTTTTTTTCCCAAAATCAGACTTGAAACCAGAGAGGCTGAATACCGCACTGAGTCAATGCAGTCTTAGCCTCTCTGGTCTCAACACTCTGATTTTGGATTTTTTTTTTTTTTCCAAAGTCAGACTTGACACCAGAGAGGCTGAATACCGCACTGAGTCAATGCGGTCTTAGCCTCTCTGGTCTCAACACTCTGTCTGATTTTGGATTTTTTTTTTTTTTTTCAAAGTCAGACTTGACACCAGAGAGGCTGAATACCGCACTGAGTCAATGCGGTCTTAGCCTCTCTGGTCTCAACACTCTGTCTGATTTTGGATTTTTTTTTTTTTTTTTCCAAAATCAGACTTGACACCAGAGAGGCTGAATACCGCACTGAGTCAATGCGGTCTTAGCCTCTCTGGTGTCAACACTCTGTCTGATTTTGGATTTTTTTTTTTTTTCCAAAATCAGACTTGACACCAGAGAGGCTGAATACCGCACTGAGTCAATGCGGTCTTAGCCTCTCTGGTCTCAACACTCGGTCTGATTTTGGATTTATTTATTTTTTTTCCCAAAATCAGACTTGACACCAGAGAGGCTGAATACCGCACTGAGTCAATGCGGTCTTAGCCTCTCTGGTCTCAACACTCTGTCTGATTTTGGATTTTTTTTTTTTTTTTCAAAGTCAGACTTGACACCAGAGAGGCTGAATACCGCACTGAGTCAATGCGGTCTTAGCCTCTCTGGTGTCAACACTCTGTCTGATTTTGGATTTTTTTTTTTTTTTTCAAAGTCAGACTTGACACCAGAGAGGCTGAATACCGCACTGAGTCAATGCGGTCTTAGCCTCTCTGGTCTCAACACTCTGTCTGATTTTGGATTTTTTTTTTTTTTTCAAAGTCAGACTTGACACCAGAGAGGCTGAATACCGCACTGAGTCAATGCGGTCTTAGCCTCTCTGGTCTCAACACTCTGTCTGATTTTGGATTTTTTTTTTTTTTTTCCAAAATCAGACTTGACACCAGAGAGGCTGAATACCGCACTGAGTCAATGCGGTCTTAGCCTCTCTGGTGTCAACACTCTGTCTGATTTTGGATTTTTTTTTTTTTTCCAAAATCAGACTTGACACCAGAGAGGCTGAATACCGCACTGAGTCAATGCGGTCTTAGCCTCTCTGGTCTCAACACTCGGTCTGATTTTGGATTTTTTTTTTTTTTCCCAAAATCAGACTTGACACCAGAGAGGCTGAATACCGCACTGAGTCAATGCGGTCTTAGCCTCTCTGGTCTCAACACTCTGTCTGATTTTGGTTGTTTTTTTTTTTTTTCCAAAATCAGACTTGACACCAGAGAAGCTGAATACCGCACTGAGTCAATGCGGTCTTAGCCTCTCTGGTGTCAACACTCTGTCTGATTTTGGATTTTTTTTTTTTTTTTCCCAAAATCAGACTTGAAACCAGAGAGGCTGAATACCGCACTGAGTCAATGCAGTCTTAGCCTCTCTGGTCTCAACACTCTGATTTTGGATTTTTTTTTTTTTTCCAAAGTCAGACTTGACACCAGAGAGGCTGAATACCGCACTGAGTCAATGCGGTCTTAGCCTCTCTGGTCTCAACACTCTGTCTGATTTTGGATTTTTTTTTTTTTTTTCAAAGTCAGACTTGACACCAGAGAGGCTGAATACCGCACTGAGTCAATGCGGTCTTAGCCTCTCTGGTCTCAACACTCTGTCTGATTTTGGATTTTTTTTTTTTTTTTCAAAGTCAGACTTGACACCAGAGAGGCTGAATACCGCACTGAGTCAATGCGGTCTTAGCCTCTCTGGTGTCAACACTCTGTCTGATTTTGGATTTTTTTTTTTTTTTTCAAAGTCAGACTTGACACCAGAGAGGCTGAATACCGCACTGAGTCAATGCGGTCTTAGCCTCTCTGGTCTCAACACTCTGTCTGATTTTGGATTTTTTTTTTTTTTTTCAAAGTCAGACTTGACACCAGAGAGGCTGAATACCGCACTGAGTCAATGCGGTCTTAGCCTCTCTGGTCTCAACACTCTGTCTGATTTTGGATTTTTTTTTTTTTTTTCAAAGTCAGACTTGACACCAGAGAGGCTGAATACCGCACTGAGTCAATGCGGTCTTAGCCTCTCTGGTGTCAACACTCTGTCTGATTTTGGATTTTTTTTTTTTTTTTCAAAGTCAGACTTGACACCAGAGAGGCTGAATACCGCACTGAGTCAATGCGGTCTTAGCCTCTCTGGTCTCAACACTCTGTCTGATTTTGGATTTTTTTTTTTTTTTTCAAAGTCAGACTTGACACCAGAGAGGCTGAATACCGCACTGAGTCAATGCGGTCTTAGCCTCTCTGGTCTCAACACTCTGTCTGATTTTGGATTTTTTTTTTTTTTTTCAAAGTCAGACTTGACACCAGAGAGGCTGAATACCGCACTGAGTCAATGCGGTCTTAGCCTCTCTGGTCTCAACACTCTGTCTGATTTTGGATTTTTTTTTTTTTTTTTCCAAAATCAGACTTGACACCAGAGAGGCTGAATACCGCACTGAGTCAATGCGGTCTTAGCCTCTCTGGTGTCAACACTCTGTCTGATTTTGGATTTTTTTTTTTTTTCCAAAATCAGACTTGACACCAGAGAGGCTGAATACCGCACTGAGTCAATGCGGTCTTAGCCTCTCTGGTCTCAACACTCGGTCTGATTTTGGATTTTTTTTTTTTTTCCCAAAATCAGACTTGACACCAGAGAGGCTGAATACCGCACTGAGTCAATGCGGTCTTAGCCTCTCTGGTCTCAACACTCTGTCTGATTTTGGATTTTTTTTTTTTTTTTCAAAGTCAGACTTGACACCAGAGAGGCTGAATACCGCACTGAGTCAATGCGGTCTTAGCCTCTCTGGTGTCAACACTCTGTCTGATTTTGGATTTTTTTTTTTTTTTTCAAAGTCAGACTTGACACCAGAGAGGCTGAATACCGCACTGAGTCAATGCGGTCTTAGCCTCTCTGGTCTCAACACTCTGTCTGATTTTGGATTTTTTTTTTTTTTTTTCCAAAATCAGACTTGACACCAGAGAGGCTGAATACCGCACTGAGTCAATGCGGTCTTAGCCTCTCTGGTGTCAACACTCTGTCTGATTTTGGATTTTTTTTTTTTTTCCAAAATCAGACTTGACACCAGAGAGGCTGAATACCGCACTGAGTCAATGCGGTCTTAGCCTCTCTGGTCTCAACACTCGGTCTGATTTTGGATTTTTTTTTTTTTTTCCCAAAATCAGACTTGACACCAGAGAGGCTGAATACCGCACTGAGTCAATGCGGTCTTAGCCTCTCTGGTCTCAACACTCTGTCTGATTTTGGATTTTTTTTTTTTTTTTCAAAGTCAGACTTGACACCAGAGAGGCTGAATACCGCACTGAGTCAATGCGGTCTTAGCCTCTCTGGTGTCAACACTCTGTCTGATTTTGGATTTTTTTTTTTTTTTTCAAAGTCAGACTTGACACCAGAGAGGCTGAATACCGCACTGAGTCAATGCGGTCTTAGCCTCTCTGGTCTCAACACTCTGTCTGATTTTGGATTTTTTTTTTTTTTTTCAAAGTCAGACTTGACACCAGAGAGGCTGAATACCGCACTGAGTCAATGCGGTCTTAGCCTCTCTGGTCTCAACACTCTGTCTGATTTTGGATTTTTTTTTTTTTTTTCCAAAATCAGACTTGACACCAGAGAGGCTGAATACCGCACTGAGTCAATGCGGTCTTAGCCTCTCTGGTGTCAACACTCTGTCTGATTTTGGATTTTTTTTTTTTTTTCCAAAATCAGACTTGACACCAGAGAGGCTGAATACCGCACTGAGTCAATGCGGTCTTAGCCTCTCTGGTCTCAACACTCGGTCTGATTTTGGATTTTTTTTTTTTTTCCCAAAATCAGACTTGACACCAGAGAGGCTGAATACCGCACTGAGTCAATGCGGTCTTAGCCTCTCTGGTGTCAACACTCTGTCTGATTTTGGATTTTTTTTTTTTTTTTTCCCAAAATCAGACTTGAAACCAGAGAGGCTGAATACCGCACTGAGTCAATGCAGTCTTAGCCTCTCTGGTCTCAACACTCTGATTTTGGATTTTTTTTTTTTTTCCAAAGTCAGACTTGACACCAGAGAGGCTGAATACCGCACTGAGTCAATGCGGTCTTAGCCTCTCTGGTCTCAACACTCTGTCTGATTTTTGATTTTTTTTTTTTTTTTCAAAGTCAGACTTGACACCAGAGAGGCTGAATACCGCACTGAGTCAATGCGGTCTTAGCCTCTCTGGTCTCAACACTCTGTCTGATTTTGGATTTTTTTTTTTTTTTTCAAAGTCAGACTTGACACCAGAGAGGCTGAATACCGCACTGAGTCAATGCGGTCTTAGCCTCTCTGGTGTCAACACTCTGTCTGATTTTGGATTTTTTTTTTTTTTTTCAAAGTCAGACTTGACACCAGAGAGGCTGAATACCGCACTGAGTCAATGCGGTCTTAGCCTCTCTGGTCTCAACACTCTGTCTGATTTTGGATTTTTTTTTTTTTTTTCAAAGTCAGACTTGACACCAGAGAGGCTGAATACCGCACTGAGTCAATGCGGTCTTAGCCTCTCTGGTCTCAACACTCTGTCTGATTTTGGATTTTTTTTTTTTTTTTCAAAGTCAGACTTGACACCAGAGAGGCTGAATACCGCACTGAGTCAATGCGGTCTTAGCCTCTCTGGTGTCAACACTCTGTCTGATTTTGGATTTTTTTTTTTTTTTTCAAAGTCAGACTTGACACCAGAGAGGCTGAATACCGCACTGAGTCAATGCGGTCTTAGCCTCTCTGGTCTCAACACTCTGTCTGATTTTGGATTTTTTTTTTTTTTTTCAAAGTCAGACTTGACACCAGAGAGGCTGAATACCGCACTGAGTCAATGCGGTCTTAGCCTCTCTGGTCTCAACACTCTGTCTGATTTTGGATTTTTTTTTTTTTTTCAAAGTCAGACTTGACACCAGAGAGGCTGAATACCGCACTGAGTCAATGCGGTCTTAGCCTCTCTGGTCTCAACACTCTGTCTGATTTTGGATTTTTTTTTTTTTTTTCCAAAATCAGACTTGACACCAGAGAGGCTGAATACCGCACTGAGTCAATGCGGTCTTAGCCTCTCTGGTGTCAACACTCTGTCTGATTTTGGATTTTTTTTTTTTTTCCAAAGTCAGACTTGACACCAGAGAGGCTGAATACCGCACTGAGTCAATGCGGTCTTAGCCTCTCTGGTGTCAACACTCTGTCTGATTTTGGATTTTTTTTTTTTTTCTAAAATCAGACTTGACACCAGAGAGGCTGAATACCGCACTGAGTCAATGCGGTCTTAGCCTCTCTGGTGTCAACACTCTGTCTGATTTTGGATTTTTTTTTTTTTTCCAAAGTCAGACTTGACACCAGAGAGGCTGAATACCGCACTGAGTCAATGCGGTCTTAGCCTCTCTGGTCTCAACACTCTGTCTGATTTTGGATTTTTTTTTTTTTTTTCAAAGTCAGACTTGACACCAGAGAGGCTGAATACCGCACTGAGTCAATGCGGTCTTAGCCTCTCTGGTCTCAACACTCTGTCTGATTTTGGATTTTTTTTTTTTTTTCAAAGTCAGACTTGACACCAGAGAGGCTGAATACCGCACTGAGTCAATGCGGTCTTAGCCTCTCTGGTGTCAACACTCTGTCTGATTTTGGATTTTTTTTTTTTTTTTCAAAGTCAGACTTGACACCAGAGAGGCTGAATACCGCACTGAGTCAATGCGGTCTTAGCCTCTCTGGTCTCAACACTCTGTCTGATTTTGGATTTTTTTTTTTTTTTTTCCAAAATCAGACTTGACACCAGAGAGGCTGAATACCGCACTGAGTCAATGCGGTCTTAGCCTCTCTGGTGTCAACACTCTGTCTGATTTTGGATTTTTTTTTTTTTTTTCAAAGTCAGACTTGACACCAGAGAGGCTGAATACCGCACTGAGTCAATGCGGTCTTAGCCTCTCTGGTCTCAACACTCTGTCTGATTTTGGATTTTTTTTTTTTTTTTTTCCAAAATCAGACTTGACACCAGAGAGGCTGAATACCGCACTGAGTCAATGCGGTCTTAGCCTCTCTGGTGTCAACACTCTGTCTGATTTTGGATTTTTTTTTTTTTTTCCAAAATCAGACTTGACACCAGAGAGGCTGAATACCGCACTGAGTCAATGCGGTCTTAGCCTCTCTGGTCTCAACACTCGGTCTGATTTTGGATTTTTTTTTTTTTTTCCCAAAATCAGACTTGACACCAGAGAGGCTGAATACCGCACTGAGTCAATGCGGTCTTAGCCTCTCTGGTCTCAACACTCTGTCTGATTTTGGATTTTTTTTTTTTTTTTCAAAGTCAGACTTGACACCAGAGAGGCTGAATACCGCACTGAGTCAATGCGGTCTTAGCCTCTCTGGTGTCAACACTCTGTCTGATTTTGGATTTTTTTTTTTTTTTTTCAAAGTCAGACTTGACACCAGAGAGGCTGAATACCGCACTGAGTCAATGCGGTCTTAGCCTCTCTGGTGTCAACACTCTGTCTGATTTTGGATTTTTTTTTTTTTTTTCAAAGTCAGACTTGACACCAGAGAGGCTGAATACCGCACTGAGTCAATGCGGTCTTAGCCTCTCTGGTCTCAACACTCTGTCTGATTTTGGATTTTTTTTTTTTTTTTCAAAGTCAGACTTGACACCAGAGAGGCTGAATACCGCACTGAGTCAATGCGGTCTTAGCCTCTCTGGTCTCAACACTCTGTCTGATTTTGGATTTTTTTTTTTTTTTTCAAAGTCAGACTTGACACCAGAGAGGCTGAATACCGCACTGAGTCAATGCGGTCTTAGCCTCTCTGGTGTCAACACTCTGTCTGATTTTGGATTTTTTTTTTTTTTTTCAAAGTCAGACTTGACACCAGAGAGGCTGAATACCGCACTGAGTCAATGCGGTCTTAGCCTCTCTGGTGTCAACACTCTGTCTGATTTTGGATTTTTTTTTTTTTTTTTCCAAAATCAGACTTGACACCAGAGAGGCTGAATACCGCACTGAGTCAATGCGGTCTTAGCCTCTCTGGTGTCAACACTCTGTCTGATTTTGGATTTTTTTTTTTTTTTCCAAAATCAGACTTGACACCAGAGAGGCTGAATACCGCACTGAGTCAATGCGGTCTTAGCCTCTCTGGTCTCAACACTCGGTCTGATTTTGGATTTTTTTTTTTTTTCCCAAAATCAGACTTGACACCAGAGAGGCTGAATACCGCACTGAGTCAATGCGGTCTTAGCCTCTCTGGTCTCAACACTCTGTCTGATTTTGGTTGTTTTTTTTTTTTTTTCCAAAATCAGACTTGACACCAGAGAAGCTGAATACCGCACTGAGTCAATGCGGTCTTAGCCTCTCTGGTGTCAACACTCTGTCTGATTTTGGATTTTTTTTTTTTTTTTTTCCAAAATCAGACTTGAAACCAGAGAGGCTGAATACCGCACTGAGTCAATGCAGTCTTAGCCTCTCTGGTCTCAACACTCTGTCTGATTTTGGATTTTTTTTTTTTTTTCCAAAGTCAGACTTGACACCAGAGAGGCTGAATACCGCACTGAGTCAATGCGGTCTTAGCCTCTCTGGTCTCAACACTCTGTCTGATTTTGGATTTTTTTTTTTTTTTTTCAAAGTCAGACTTGACACCAGAGAGGCTGAATACCGCACTGAGTCAATGCGGTCTTAGCCTCTCTGGTCTCAACACTCTGTCTGATTTTGGATTTTTTTTTTTTTTTTTCAAAGTCAGACTTGACACCAGAGAGGCTGAATACCGCACTGAGTCAATGCGGTCTTAGCCTCTCTGGTCTCAACACTCTGTCTGATTTTGGATTTTTTTTTTTTTTTTCAAAGTCAGACTTGACACCAGAGAGGCTGAATACCGCACTGAGTCAATGCGGTCTTAGCCTCTCTGGTGTCAACACTCTGTCTGATTTTGGATTTTTTTTTTTTTTTTTCAAAGTCAGACTTGACACCAGAGAGGCTGAATACCGCACTGAGTCAATGCGGTCTTAGCCTCTCTGGTCTCAACACTCTGTCTGATTTTGGATTTTTTTTTTTTTTTTTCCAAAATCAGACTTGACACCAGAGAGGCTGAATACCGCACTGAGTCAATGCGGTCTTAGCCTCTCTGGTGTCAACACTCTGTCTGATTTTGGATTTTTTTTTTTTTTCCAAAATCAGACTTGACACCAGAGAGGCTGAATACCGCACTGAGTCAATGCGGTCTTAGCCTCTCTGGTGTCAACACTCTGTCTGATTTTGGATTTTTTTTTTTTTTTTCAAAGTCAGACTTGACACCAGAGAGGCTGAATACCGCACTGAGTCAATGCGGTCTTAGCCTCTCTGGTCTCAACACTCTGTCTGATTTTGGATTTTTTTTTTTTTTCCAAAATCAGACTTGACACCAGAGAGGCTGAATACCGCACTGAGTCAATGCGGTCTTAGCCTCTCTGGTGTCAACACTCTGTCTGATTTTGGATTTTTTTTTTTTTTTCCAAAATCAGACTTGACACCAGAGAGGCTGAATACCGCACTGAGTCAATGCGGTCTTAGCCTCTCTGGTGTCAACACTCTGTCTGATTTTGGATTTTTTTTTTTTTTTTCCAAAATCAGACTTGACACCAGAGAGGCTGAATACCGCACTGAGTCAATGCGGTCTTAGCCTCTCTGGTCTCAACACTCGGTCTGATTTTGGATTTTTTTTTTTTTTCCCAAAATCAGACTTGACACCAGAGAGGCTGAATACCGCACTGAGTCAATGCGGTCTTAGCCTCTCTGGTCTCAACACTCTGTCTGATTTTTTTTTTTTTTTTTTTTTTTTCCAAAATCAGACTTGACACCAGAGAAGCTGAATACCGCACTGAGTCAATGCGGTCTTAGCCTCTCTGGTGTCAACACTCTGTCTGATTTTGGATTTTTTTTTTTTTTTTTTTCCAAAATCAGACTTGAAACCAGAGAGGCTGAATACCGCACTGAGTCAATGCAGTCTTAGCCTCTCTGGTCTCAACACTCTGTCTGATTTTGGATTTTTTTTTTTTTTTCCAAAGTCAGACTTGACACCAGAGAGGCTGAATACCGCACTGAGTCAATGCGGTCTTAGCCTCTCTGGTCTCAACACTCTGTCTGATTTTGGATTTTTTTTTTTTTTTTCAAAGTCAGACTTGACACCAGAGAGGCTGAATACCGCACTGAGTCAATGCGGTCTTAGCCTCTCTGGTCTCAACACTCTGTCTGATTTTGGATTTTTTTTTTTTTTTTCAAAGTCAGACTTGACACCAGAGAGGCTGAATACCGCACTGAGTCAATGCGGTCTTAGCCTCTCTGGTCTCAACACTCTGTCTGATTTTGGATTTTTTTTTTTTTTTTCAAAGTCAGACTTGACACCAGAGAGGCTGAATACCGCACTGAGTCAATGCGGTCTTAGCCTCTCTGGTGTCAACACTCTGTCTGATTTTGGATTTTTTTTTTTTTTTCAAAGTCAGACTTGACACCAGAGAGGCTGAATACCGCACTGAGTCAATGCGGTCTTAGCCTCTCTGGTCTCAACACTCTGTCTGATTTTGGATTTTTTTTTTTTTTTTTCCAAAATCAGACTTGACACCAGAGAGGCTGAATACCGCACTGAGTCAATGCGGTCTTAGCCTCTCTGGTGTCAACACTCTGTCTGATTTTGGATTTTTTTTTTTTTTTCCAAAATCAGACTTGACACCAGAGAGGCTGAATACCGCACTGAGTCAATGCGGTCTTAGCCTCTCTGGTCTCAACACTCGGTCTGATTTTGGATTTTTTTTTTTTTTTCCCAAATCAGACTTGACACCAGAGAGGCTGAATACCGCACTGAGTCAATGCGGTCTTAGCCTCTCTGGTCTCAACACTCTGTCTGATTTTGGTTTTTTTTTTTTTTTTTTTCCAAAATCAGACTTGACACCAGAGAAGCTGAATACCGCACTGAGTCAATGCGGTCTTAGCCTCTCTGGTGTCAACACTCTGTCTGATTTTGGATTTTTTTTTTTTTTTTTTTCCAAAATCAGACTTGAAACCAGAGAGGCTGAATACCGCACTGAGTCAATGCAGTCTTAGCCTCTCTGGTCTCAACACTCTGTCTGATTTTGGATTTTTTTTTTTTTTTCCAAAGTCAGACTTGACACCAGAGAGGCTGAATACCGCACTGAGTCAATGCGGTCTTAGCCTCTCTGGTCTCAACACTCTGTCTGATTTTGGATTTTTTTTTTTTTTTTCAAAGTCAGACTTGACACCAGAGAGGCTGAATACCGCACTGAGTCAATGCGGTCTTAGCCTCTCTGGTCTCAACACTCTGTCTGATTTTGGATTTTTTTTTTTTTTTTTAAGTCAGACTTGACACCAGAGAGGCTGAATACCGCACTGAGTCAATGCGGTCTTAGCCTCTCTGGTGTCAACACTCTGTCTGATTTTGGATTTTTTTTTTTTTTTTCAAAGTCAGACTTGACACCAGAGAGGCTGAATACCGCACTGAGTCAATGCGGTCTTAGCCTCTCTGGTCTCAACACTCTGTCTGATTTTGGATTTTTTTTTTTTTTTTCCAAAATCAGACTTGACACCAGAGAGGCTGAATACCGCACTGAGTCAATGCGGTCTTAGCCTCTCTGGTGTCAACACTCTGTCTGATTTTGGATTTTTTTTTTTTTTTCCAAAATCAGACTTGACACCAGAGAGGCTGAATACCGCACTGAGTCAATGCGGTCTTAGCCTCTCTGGTCTCAACACTCGGTCTGATTTTGGATTTTTTTTTTTTTTTTCCCAAAATCAGACTTGACACCAGAGAGGCTGAATACCGCACTGAGTCAATGCGGTCTTAGCCTCTCTGGTCTCAACACTCTGTCTGATTTTGGATTTTTTTTTTTTTTTTTCAAAGTCAGACTTGACACCAGAGAGGCTGAATACCGCACTGAGTCAATGCGGTCTTAGCCTCTCTGGTGTCAACACTCTGTCTGATTTTGGATTTTTTTTTTTTTTTTCAAAGTCAGACTTGACACCAGAGAGGCTGAATACCGCACTGAGTCAATGCGGTCTTAGCCTCTCTGGTCTCAACACTCTGTCTGATTTTGGATTTTTTTTTTTTTTTTTCCAAAATCAGACTTGACACCAGAGAGGCTGAATACCGCACTGAGTCAATGCGGTCTTAGCCTCTCTGGTGTCAACACTCTGTCTGATTTTGGATTTTTTTTTTTTTTCCAAAATCAGACTTGACACCAGAGAGGCTGAATACCGCACTGAGTCAATGCGGTCTTAGCCTCTCTGGTCTCAACACTCGGTCTGATTTTGGATTTTTTTTTTTTTTTCCCAAAATCAGACTTGACACCAGAGAGGCTGAATACCGCACTGAGTCAATGCGGTCTTAGCCTCTCTGGTCTCAACACTCTGTCTGATTTTGGATTTTTTTTTTTTTTTTTCAAAGTCAGACTTGACACCAGAGAGGCTGAATACCGCACTGAGTCAATGCGGTCTTAGCCTCTCTGGTG
>NW_028151812.1:0-32500 GCF_964638095.1 Poromitra crassiceps
ACACGGAACAACAACCAAAAACAACGAATGACAGCGTTTTCGTGTGAGACATGAGGAGTGATGACTGACAGCTAGTTTGAGTGATAACTGAGACACGTTGCAGGAGAAATGACAGCGTTTTCGTGTGAGACATGAGGAGTGATGACTGACAGCTAGTTTGAGTGATAA
Source organism: Poromitra crassiceps (assembly GCF_964638095.1). Lineage (NCBI taxonomy): Eukaryota > Metazoa > Chordata > Actinopteri > Beryciformes > Melamphaidae > Poromitra > Poromitra crassiceps. Next base: position 169 of record NW_028151812.1, read on the forward strand.
CTGAGACACGTTGCAGGAGAAATGACAGCGTTTTCGTGTGAGACATGAGGAGTGATGACTGACAGCTAGTTTGAGTGATAACTGAGACACGTTGCAGGAGAAATGACAGCGTTTTCATGTGAGACATGAGGAGTGATGACTGACAGCTAGTTTGAGTGATAACTGAGGCACGTTGCAGGAGAAATGACAGCGTTTTCGTGTGAGACATGAGGAGTGATGACTGACAGCTAGTTTGAGTGATAACTGAGGCACGTTGCAGGAGAAATGACAGCGTTTTCGTGTGAGACATGAGGAGTGATGACTGACAGCTAGTTTGAGTGATAAGTGATGACTGACGAGTGAGGAGTGATGACTGACGAGTGAGGAGCGATGACTGACGAGTGACGCCGTATTGTGCGATGACTGACGCGTGAAGAGTGAAACAGTAATGCAGGAAGAATGACAGCGTTTTCGTGTGAGGACTGAAGGTGTTTCAGAGCACACTCGACATGGTTTACTAGGAGACATGACAACTGACAACGCTTAGACTGAGGAATGACAGCCAAACCTCTGAATGAGGAGGATGCCCTAAAATGGTTGCCGTAACCCTGGGGATGTTTCGGGTACTGCAACATCATACACCCTCGACCAGGTGACCCAGCCGGGGTTGATCAAGCCCCAACTTACGTCCCAGTAGCTACCCACGGTCAGCCCTCTTAGGGAAAGACAGGGCCACTCAATCTGCTGCTCCGGAACTACTCTGTCAGGACCGGGAGGCTCTGGCACGTGGAGGGACTGGGCTCTGTGGGTTGTCCCCTGTCCGGGCTCCTCCTACGTCTCACCAGGTCCAGGACCTGTGCGTTGCACCAGACTCCCCCACATTTCATTTCATTCCGGTATGATGTTTCTTGGGCCGTGGTGGTACTGCAGGCTCCACTTGCGGCTTGAATGGCCCTCCTAAAAGGCCTCTCGTGGATTTGTTGGGCTTCTTCCTCACGGAAGACACAGGCTGGGGCACTGACCCATACTGCTACCGGGTTATTAGTTATTATTACAGGTACTAGGCAGCCATTTTCTCCTCGAAATGAAGATTGATTGACAGCTGTCATGTCATGATATGATTGATCAAAAGGGGTAGAAATTTGATAGTACTATGTCACGTCAGCAAACTGTAGATTGCTGTTATGAATTAATCTTGACAAAGGAACTTTTGATGTGAAAAAGTGTGAAAAACAAAAGAAATTTGATTTTTGTGATTTTTTTTGCACACATTATTAAATAGGTGCACTGAATACCCAGGTATTTGAACTTAAAGCTCGACTTTAAGGACAAATAACATGTCGTGAACAAAACATATGTGAGCTGCAAGCCAGCACGGCGAGCTGCAGGCCGAGCTAGTGAGCCCGCGCAGCCTATAGGATCGTAAAAGCCGAGTTCTGTAAAAGCCCCCATCCACTCCATTGTGACATTATCCACCCCATTGTGATGGCCAATTTGCACGACTGAGCATGCTCAGGCTGAGTGATGTCATCATTCTGATGTCCAAACAAAAACAAATATATATATATATATATATATATATATATATATATATATATATATATATATATATATGCTTATATATATATATGCTTCTGAAATAAATAAATAAATAAATATATATATATATATATATCAAAAGTAGAGCACTCGTGCACATCCAGAGCGGGACGGGAGGTGCTGGTCACAGCAAGAACAATTACACTGAATAAGAAATAAACAAACACTAGACTAAGAGTCCAGCGGACCGCACAAACTCCTCAGACTTGGTTCATTAACCTGATGAAGCATCTGCGAAACGCGTTGTACCTGTGATCTGTTGCAAATAAATGCCACGTGAAAAGTTGGTCCAAGTCTGAGGAGTTTGTGCGGTCCGCTGGACTCTTAGTCTAGTGTTTGTTTATTTCTTATTCAATATATATATATATATATATATATATATATATATATATATATATATATATATATATATATATATATATATATATATATATATATATATATAATATATATATATATATATATTAAAAAAAAAAATATATATATATATATATATATATATATATATATTAGGGCTGTCAAACGATTAATTTTCTTAATCGCGATTAATCGTGCGATTAACTATAATTAATCGCGATTAATCACGCTTTGTATCGCATGTTTAAAATGCTATTATTTTGCATTGCAAAGCATTTTTTATTAGATATTAATAATTATTACCAGTGTGTCGTGATTGGGAATCAAATGCATGCAAATAAATGTACTTTGTGATCTTGAATTTTAGATTTATTTTCAATTCAATAGAAGTGCAATGTAGACAGGAGGTCACAAAATGTCTACAAAATGCATCTTGAATAGAAAATAAATGCACAATAATTGTAAACACTCCAAAACCGATACTTCCGGCGGCGGCGCTGTGGAGCAGTCGAAACCCAAAATGACACAGCCGAAGAAGGCTGTATCTGAGCTAAAAACTTTGGCAATTCCATGTGAATAATGGCTCGGTATTGGAAACTGTGTATTGATAACGTGTATATCGCGTGAAGCCATTGGAGCCGACCTCCCAGTGGTTAGAGGACCCGCGCATCCGAGACTCTGAAGGAATAATGAGTGAGGAGTCTCGCGCTAGCTAGCTGGCTGCTAGCTACTTTCAGGTGATCGCTCGCCTCAAACTCGATGTACTTCGGTGATATTTTAATTCCGTTTTTCACAAGGTGCAAACTACGGCTCTTGACTTATCCACTGTGCCTTTTGGGAAGTAAAACGATCCATTTAAAAGCGTATTGCTGTCGTTCTCTTCCATGCCTGCCTGCACAAGCAGGAGACAGGAAACCGAACGGCTTGACTACAAGTACGGGGCGCCGAAGGGACAAAATAGCGGCATGCGATTAACGCGATTAAAAAAAAATAACGCGTTATGATCGGCGCACGTTAACGTTAACGCTGACAGCCCTAATATATATATATATATATATATATATATATATATATATATATATATATATATATATGTTTGTTATATATGTTTTGTTTTTTGACCAAAGATTATGCAGAAAGCTCGTACTGTATGGGCAGGAGAAAGGTAGTGTTGTCTACACTGCAGACAACACTACCTTTCTCCTGTCCATATACTGTACATAGACTCTACAGGATGCCATGCTCATTTTGGAGCTGGCCCACGCTCCAAGTTTATTGCTAGCTTAAGGAGCATCACGCCAATTTGTCACTGTATTATTGCCCCCATCGTGGGTTTTGAATGTTTTTGCCAAATCTGTCACACACTGCGGCTCTCACTCTATAAAGCTAACTAAGCCATGACAAACAAGCTAACAAGCAGAGAGTGAGACAGACACAAAGAGAGAAACAAAAGAGATTAAAGATTTAGGCAAAGGAAGAGAGAGGGGAGGCGAGAGGAGGAACAGGGCTGGATAATAATTGGAGTAAGAAAACAATGAAGGCCCGGAGCGAGCAGAACATCCAGAAGAAGAGAGGTCCTAGTAGCAATATAAAAAGAGAGTGCAGGAGGAGCGGTCACTCATGTTCAGAGTAGAGAGAGCAGCAGAACAGGAGGAGCGTTCACTGATGTTGACATACACACACACACACACACACACACACACACACACACACACACACACACACACACACACACACACACATATTTACGTTTCAAAAGTCGTAAAAGTGGTCCACGTTTGTGAAGATTATCCTTGTCTGTTAACCACAGACCTTATTTCATGCATCTAACCGAATTCCCCATTCTCAAAGCCCATAGGCTTTTCCTGAGGATCCAGCATGCTACTTCTGGACTCATTCCTGTGCTGCTCGATTGGCCGTTGTTGTTGGATGTAATGAGATGCGATTGAAAGCCAATGGTGAACTGACTTGGAGATCTGCATGTGTAGTAATAAGGATTTAGACATTGTAACATGAGGTGCGAGCTTGTGATTTAGAGTTGTCAACTTTCAAATTGAGAACATGTTGTGCATTAAGCTACAGTAAGAATTTTCAATCTTGACATGCCATCATGTCGTCTATGTTGGGCCGGTTATCCAGGAATAAGAAGAACAAGACAGCACCAAACAACCATCGGCCCGTAAATGCAAAGCACATGGCTGGTACTGTACTGTAGCTGGTACTGTACTGTAGCTGGTACTGTATTGTAGCTGGTACTGTACTGTAGCTGGTACTGTACTGTAGCTGGTACTGTACTGTAGCTGGTACTGTAGCTGCTACTGTACTGTAGCTGGTACTGTAGCTGGTACTGTATTGTAGCTGGTACTGTACTGTAGCTGGTACTGTATTGTAGCTGGTACTGTATTGTAGCTGGTACTGTATTGTAGCTGGTACTGTACTGTAGCTGGTACTGTAGCTGGTACTGTACTGTAGCTGGTACTGTAGCTGGTACTGTACTGTAGCTGGTACTGTATTGTAGCTGGTACTGTACTGTAGCTGGTACTGTAGCTGGTACTGTACTGTAGCTGGTACTGTATTGTAGCTGGTACTGTACTGTAGCTGGTACTGTAGCTGGTACTGTACTGTAGCTGGTACTGTAGCTGGTACTGTATTGTAGCTGGTACTGTACTGTAGCTGGTACTGTAGCTGGTACTGTACTGTAGCTGGTACTGTACTGTAGCTGGTACTGTATTGTAGCTGGTACTGTATTGTAGCTGGTACTGTACTGTAGCTGGTACTGTAGCTGGTACTGTACTGTAGCTGGTAGTGTACTGTAGCTGGTACTGTATTGTAGCTGGTACTGTATTGTAGCTGGTACTGTATTGTAGCTGGTACTGTACTGTAGCTGGTACTGTACTGTAGCTGGTACTGTATTGTAGCTGGTACTGTACTGTAGCTGGTACTGTACTGTAGCTGGTACTGTACTGTAGCTGGTACTGTACTGTAGCTGGTACTGTAGCTGCTACTGTACTGTAGCTGGTACTGTAGCTGGTACTGTATTGTAGCTGGTACTGTACTGTAGCTGGTACTGTAGCTGGTACTGTACTGTAGCTGGTACTGTAGCTGGTACTGTACGGTAGCTGGTACTGTAGCTGTTTGTTTGTTTGTTTTACAGTGAAGTGGATTTGTCTTCATTGTTTACTGTAATCCTCTTCAGAAGATTGTTTTCTCTTTTATTGCGTCTGCATGTATTATGCTTGTCTGCATGTGTAAATATGCACATGTGGTATTTGTACTGCATGTTTGTGAGTATGACATTTATATGTTGCTGTGCATGTGTGTTGCAAGTATAGTGTGTGTGTGTGTGTGTGTGTGTGTGTGTGTGTGTGTGTGTGTGTGTGTGTGTGTGTGTGTGTGTGTGTGTGTGTGTGTGTGCGTGCGCATGCATGTGTGTGCGTGTGTGTGTGTGTGTGTGTGTGTGCGTGCGTGTGTGTGTGTGCGTGTGTGTGTGGGTGCGTGCGTGTGTGTGTGTGTGGCTTGGCGGGGATATAACTGCCCTCCACGGTGATAGAATATTGATGGGACAGCATAAACATGACGTTCTCAGACTACAGACACCCAGGAGGCCATTAAACATGAGAAGACTCTCACGTTACAAGTCACCAGCAACAACGGTAGTCATTTAACCCCATGCTACCCCACGGAAACTGACATAGACAACCTCGCAGACAACATAGTGAAGGGGAAAATGCAGTCAAATCCCTCTTCTTCGCACTATATTTAACACACACACACCCTGCATTAACATTGCCAGCATTTATTTCTCTAATGTACAGTATGTCGTTTATTTTCCCAAACAGTGTATACTATTTGCTCGGCTCGGGTAGGACTCCGGCTGCATTTATTGCAGTGGGCCACTGGTTCCCCAACGTTTCCACATCAAGGACCCCTAAACTGAAACTGAAACTAAATTTGACGATGGACCCCCATTTGATAAGATGTTTTTTGCTGGGGATCCCCTGGATATATACAAGATATATATGTTACGTGAGCAGTGAGCACTTAGCGCTCTCCATGATTGCTACTTTTGGAGTCAATGAATCGTCAAGACTTTCTCCAATTAAAATTTCGCTAAAATGTCGTTAATTGATTTGTCCAACATGTCCCGCTTGCTGTAACTATACAGCTCTGTTGCTCTCTCTCACCCTGTGTCATTTGAGCTGCTGGTGCCACCTACATAAACGCCGTCAGTCTTGCACTTAGCATTGTGTGTGTGAGGATCTGGGTCGAGTCGGGCTATAGGCCTTCAACTCACTCGGGTGGGTTGGGTTCAGGTTTGAATGTTCAGGTCTGTTGATAGTAACTCTCGTGTGTGTGTGCGTGTTCAAGGCTGAATCTGACTAAACGGCAGGATGGACTCGCAATTACTTTCCTGAATTGTTCTTCATCAAGGATGCGTGGATGCTCTTTTCCAACAATCCCAGCCAAACACTGAACACCTGGGAAGTGCCGAGTACATATGTGTTTTCTATTGTTACTGAGTAGCTTTACTGGACCTGCTGGGTTCAACTTCCTGAGTGTATTCCAACTTGTATGCATAGATGCATCCATCTATCTATCTATCTATCTATCTATCTATCTATCTATCTATCTATCTATCTATCTATCTATCTATCTACTGTATCTATCTATCTACTGTATCTATCTATCTATCTACTGTATCTATCTATCTATTTATCTATCTATCTATCTACTGTATCTATCTATCTATCTATCTATCTATCTATCTACTCTATCCATATATCTATCTATGTACTGTATCTATCTGTCTATCTATCTATCTATCTATCTATCTATCTATCTATCTACTGTATCTATCTATCTATCTACTGTATCTATCTATCTATTTATCTATCTATCTACTGTATCTATCTATCTATCTATCTATCTATCTATCTATCTACTCTATCCATATATCTATCTATGTACTGTATCTATCTGTCTATCTGTCTATCTATCTATCTATCTATCTATCTATCTATCTATCTATCTTATCTATCTATCTATCTAATCTATCTATCTATCTATCTATCTATCTATCTATCTATCTATATGCGTCTGTGTTAGAGTCGGTTTTATGTCATTTTGTTTGATATATGAACAACCTCCAATCAAGGCAAGCTATCATTGTTGTTATAGATAGGTGACAGTAGCTTTTGTGTGCATTACTGTGCTCGTAATGAGAAAAAAACGTTCCAATTGAGATTTCTTTGACTTTTGTGCGTTTGGAATGTTCTTTTCTAAAAAAAACATTGCACCTTCGCGCTCCAATGTTTTCCTGGGGTCAGAGGAATTATCAGTAGTTAACGAGTTTAAATATTTAGGTGTGATGCTGGACTCCAATTTAACGTTCAGCAATCACATTAAAATGATCTCCAAAAAAATTAAATTCCACCTGTATAATTTCAGACAAATAAGGAGCTGTCTGTCCACAGACGCTGCGTTTTTATTTTTACACTCAATGATCCTTTCGCATCTGAACTATTGTATAACTAGCTGGTCGCTGACAGGAGTAACCATCCTCAAACCAGCCGAACTACTCTATAAAAAAGCCCTGAAAATACTAGATAAAAAACCCTTTTCTCATCACCACTGCCATATCATACGTAAATATGGCATGCTAAGTTTTGAGAACTTTAGAAATTTCACTTCTGCCTGTCTAATATACAAAGTTCTACATGGACTGGCGCCGCCTCCTCTTGCTGACTTTATCAAATATCGTGCGACCACCAATTCGACCCGTGTCACCCGGGCCATTACGAACAAGGTCTGTGAGGTCCCCTTTAGAAAAACTTCCTTTAGTCAGAAGACCCTATCCTTCATGGGAAGCACTCTCTGGAATAATCTACCTCCCTCGATCAGAGAATGCCCGAGTCTCGCCACCTTCAAAGGCCAGCTGAAAATATGGCTCAGATCAAACCAACAATGTGATCACAATTAACATACTTAACAGATCTTTTGCCATGTTTTGCAGCATGCTCTGTGTGTTTTATTTATTTTATTTATTTTAGGTTTCACTAACCTTTTATACTATTAATTTTTTTTTTTTTTTGGTACTATTAACTGTGTGTTTTAATCATTTTTGGTTTTACTAACTTTCTGTACTTTTAATCTTTGTTGTATTATTAATTTTTCTCTTCGCTTTCATGACTACATCAACCTGCCATGGGACTACAGGTGGAAACTAGCCCTTGGGCTACAACCTGGCATATTTACTGTACGGCTGTACTGTTCATTAATGTGTAAAGTCCCATTCTTTAAATAAATGAATCTGAATCTGAATCTGAATGGTGCTGTTTTACATGTATGTACTGCGGGACAAGACGAGAGACATTCACACATTGCAATGAAAACGTTGAGCAGGTTCTGGAGGTGCAGCGGCGGCTTGCAGGGAATCATTAAAAAGGACAAGCCCACATTGCTTCCTCATATTCAGCTATTTGACAACATTTCAACCCCAGGTCTCCATCTAGTATCCTATAGGGTGGCAAGGCTGTCAAATAGTTGAATAAATATATATGGCAGCATTGGCAGCAGTGTGCCACATTCTCCTTTTTAATATGCCTCTTTATGTATTGGCACATTCTCATAGCCCGAGGAGCCATGAAACCCCTGGGATGCATTTAAAAACCTGCTGTCACATTTCAACAATGTGAGGCAGTCAATTTACATTTTACATTTGAGTACATTTTGCTGACACCAATTTACAATGAGTCCAACAATACATGAAGCTGTGATTCCTTCATCGCTGACATGAACCAACAACGCGTTGTAAAGAGCAGGTCAGAGAGCCACACTGCCCCGACGATGAAGCTGGAACAGAGTCATGTTAGAAAAAGGAATAAGAGGGATTCTTATTTCTTCTTTACAAAATATACATTTTTTGGAAGAACTCACTGCGGAGCGGAGGAGTTCTCATTTCTTAAGTCCTTTTTTTATCGTGTGCACTGAAGTGCATCATTTGAGCTCCTGTAGTTTCATTATGGCAATCACAAAGCAATCAGCGAAGATAGGAAATAGATAGAAATAGCAAACAATTACACTGCGTCAATATTGTGGGTCAGGTGTGGTAAACACAGTGCAACTTCTGGCCATGGTGGCCCTCGTCATTATAATGCAAAGGGGTATAATTATAGTTCAAATGTAACAGCTATGGGCGGTGAAAATGGATTATATTTAGGTGTACTACACAGGGATCACTCAGCTGTGATCTGGTTAGTTAAAAATGTGGCCTGTTTCTGAGGAGGTGGAGTGCCCAGGTGTATTTATCCTGCTAACAGGAGCTTGGTGAGAAGGTACATAGGTAGGCTGCTTCAACTCTCTGTGTCGGCAAGCATCCTTCCTGCTCTAGATGTTTGAGCAGGGTGTCAGGTCACGACTGTACCAGCTCCAGAGACACCCCACACATGCTCTGACCTCCCTGTGGAGGCAGAGTCACGACTGTACCAGCTCCAGAGACGCCCCACACATGCTCTGACCTCCCTGTGGAGGCAGAGTCACGACTGTACCAGCTCCAGAGACGCCCCAGACATGCTCTGACCTCCCTGTGGAGGCAGAGTCACGACTGTACCAGCTCCAGAGACACCCCACACATGCTCTGACCTCCCTGTGGAGGCAGAGTCACGACTGTACCAGCTCCAGAGACGCCCCAGACATGCTCTGATCTCCCTGTGGAGGCAGAGTCACGACTGTACCAGCTCCAGAGACGCCCCAGACATGCTCTGACCTCCCTGTGGAGGCAGAGTCACGACTGTACCAGCTCCAGAGACGCCCCAGACATGCTCTGACCTCCCCTGCGTTTCCTCCCCAATTGTACTTGGACAATTCCCCCTGGCTGCTGCTTCAGCCCCTCTGCCGACCTGGTTGAAGACTAGCACATCATGCTTCCTCCGACTCATGTGCAGTCACCAGCCACTTCTTTTCAGCTGACAGCGAGCAGTTTCACCGGCAGAACGTAGTAGTAGCGTGTGGGAGGGTCCGCCACCCCTGAACAGAGGAGGTGCTACAGTATAGTGCAGCGACCAGGACACACCCCCTTAATCCGGCTTCCCACCCGCAGACACAGCTAAATGTGCCTGTATGGACCGACGCCCGGCCCTCATGTTGGTTGGCAGAGAACACCGCTGCACCACCCGGAAGTCCTTCATTGTGTTTTATTGTCTCAGGTGTCTAATGGTTGAAAACTGGAGCATGGTTTCTCTTGGAGCCGGCCAGCTCAGTGGGACTGACTCTCATGTTCATAGTTTCTTCTGGTTAGCGGCGCTGACTAGAGGCTTAACACTAAGTGTTACAGTACATTCATTCTGATTGGTGGAGCTGTCGACAGGGTACTGGGGACTCGTATTGCAACACAATGTGCCAGGAACAAGCTGCAGTCGAACGACTGTGAGAAATGAAAAGTCGTGCGGGGAAATGGGCTTCAGGCAGCGCTCTGGAAGGACACTGGTGTATCGTTTGTCAAATAATTATTTTGTTTGTGAACAAAGTGCCGATGGGCGAGTGTCGCTGGCAGACAGCATGTGGAGTGGGAGGCCATTCTACAGGACATGAAGTCATCTTCAGAGGAGGAAACACCAGGACACTCCGGAATAAAATATGTCAAGCTCCACTTGAGTCAAAGTGGACGAGACCGTCATTGAGAGTCTGGTTATTTACTGGTGTCAGGGAAGGATTGCAAGTGTTTATCTGTGTCAAATTCTAAATAATTGTATTTTTAAACATCACAAGTAGCCTGGCTTTTCCACTGGCTCAGCATCATCGTTATTACTTTATTACATTATTTACTTAACTAGACATTCTGAGGGTGGAGACTCTGGAGACGATGCGCCATGGGTGCACTTTTTTGGGGGGTTGTGACCAAACATGTCAACTCATGCCACGTCATCCACATCACCAGTGGGTATGACATCACTTGACGATTGTGGGGATGACATCGTTAACGTGCCCCAGTGTTTTCCAGTTGAGCCTTGCTCCACTGCCTGCTGACGTCGTCTCTGTCAGGGATTGGCTGTTTTAGAGCGTAGCCCTCCTGGTCATACCAGGCCCTCAGTCGAAAGGCCTCAGGTACATCTGGGTTGAACCATGACTGTTGAGCTGAACAAGGCAGCGAGAGATCTGCCCCCAAAATCAGACAGGCGAAACTCAGCAGCAAACTTGCTTGAGTGACATCCCTGATGACATAATCCCTGATTACATCACTCACTGATGACATCACAATTCCTTGAGTGACATCACTGATGACACCATCACCGATGACATCACAATCGCTCGAGTGACATCACTGATAACGTGTGCTGACCTTGCCGGCAAACATCCAAACTTCTTCATTGCTCATTCGTATTGGCCAGTAAAACTTTAGTATCTTTCTTATAGGCAGATGTGTACAATACATCAAGACGATGTTGATCAGCTACCGCCATCTTCCAAGTCTCACATCCATATAAGAGCACTGAGATCATATTCGACAAAAAATATTTTCATCTTCGTTTCCCTGTGATATATCCTCCAGATCTTCAAACAATGCTATATGCACGATGCATTTCAATGTGGGCACGTGCAAACATGAGGCTGATCGATGCATGTTGCCTTTTTTTCCGACCACGACCATTTCACACCAAGATAAAAACACAATATATTATTTCAGATACGACTAACAAACCTACTGTATGAAGTTGTTGCCTTTGGTCGCTTGGCAACACCAAGTGCACCCGTAGTGTAACCGTCCAAGCGCACATGATAAACGTTGGTGTCACTGTCCACTCGGCGGCGGCACGCCTCGTGTTTTCCAAGCATTTTCGAGCGCTATACATGTGAACAAATCGCCTCTAGTTCACATTCAATTTAGCTCCTTTGAAATACAGAAAGAGACAAGTCAGAACGAGAGAAACAAGCCGTCCTTTTCATCTTCTTCCCCCTTTTCTCCCTTTCTTCCCCTCTGTCCCCATTGAGCAAGCATAATTGGATTTTATGCAAATTGGAGAAGTGATGTGATCGAGCGATTGATCTAAAGTGAGGTTCCTCTCTCCAGGTTTTTCTTTCCTCTTTCTCTTCCTCCCTTCATTTCTTTTTTTTTTCTCTTTTCTCTTATGTTCTCTCATTCTTCTCCTCTCTTTTCTTCTTGCTTGCCGTGTTATTTCCCATGGAGTCTGGGAACAATATTAATTTACCACTTGTCGTCCTGAAGGACCCCCGTTTCGTTTACTGCTAATATGCCGCCCCCCCAACCCACCCACCCACACTCCTCTCTCTCCTTCTCCATCCCTCTCTCCTTTCATGTCTTTTATCCACTTCGAATTCTCTTTCTCTCTTTTTTCTTGTTCTCACCCATTCTCTCTCTCTCTATATATATTGGATTACGTTGCGTTACGTTAGAGACACTTTTATCCAAAGCAACTTACAATAGTGGATTTTTGTCAACAGTAGTGAAATCAACAGACTACTAACACCAACCAGTACCTTTTAAAAGGAATACGCAGCATTTGTCAATATTGAAGGAATAACTAGCATTAGTTACTAATAGAAAGATGTTAGTTCAAGAAGGGTCCAGGTGTAGTCTGAAAAGCTGTGTTTTTAGTCGTTTAGTGAACCTTGAGTCTGATGTACTGCCCTGTAGGGGGCAGTCTGATGGACTGCCCTGGAGGCCAGTACCAGTGTCTTGAATGTGATGCGTGCCTGAGATGGGAAGCCAGTGAAGGGACTGGAAGAGAGAATTTAGGTTGGTTGAAAACCAGCCGGGCTGCAGCGCTGCGGCTGCTCTCCCTCTCTCTCTCTCTTTGGCTTTCTCTCTCTCTCTCTCTCTCTCTCTCTCTCTCTCTCTCCTGTTTTCCCTTTTACTTTCTCACCTCCCTCCTCGTCTCTATTCTCCTCCCCAGTTGAGTCTTCTCACTCTCTCCATCTCCTTATAATCATCTTTAATTGAAAATTCCCCCGGTGGTGTAGGCCATAATTACAGCCTCCACATGTTCCAGTGATACAGCTCAGAAAAAAATACCCAGTGTAAATACTGTTCCCAAATGCAACAGCTCATATTATATTTGACATCATAACAATAATAATAACAACAATAACAATAATAATAATAATAATAAACCTTATTTATAGAGCACTTTTCATACAAACGATGCAGTTCAAAGTGCTTTACAATAGGTGAAAAAAATATATAAGAACTGCTCTCGATTTTCTGTCCCTGTCTCTCTGTCTCACTCTCTCCCCTCTGTCCCTCTTCTGTCTTTCTCTGCCCGTCTCCTCTGTCTCACTCTCTCCCCTCTGTCCCTCTTCTGTCTTTCTCTGCCCATCTCCTCTGTCTCCTCTGTCTCACTCTCTCCCCTCTGTCCCTCTTCTGTCTTTCTCTGCCCGTCTCCTCTGTCTCTCTGTCTCACTCTCTCCCTTCTGTCCCTCTTCTGTCTTTCTCTGCCCGTCTCCTCTGTCTCCTCTGTCTCACTCTCTCCCCTCTGTCCCTCTTCTGTCTTTCTCTGCCCGTCTCCTCTGTCTCTCTGTCTCACTCTCTCCCCTCTGTCCCTCTTCTGTCTTTCTCTGCCCGTCTCCTCTGTCCCTCTTCTGTCTTTCTCTGCCCGTCTCCTCTGTCCCTCTTCTGTCTTTCTCTGCCCGTCTCCTCTGTCCCTCTTCTGTCTTTCTCTGCCCGTCTCCTCTGTCTGTCTCTGTCTCACTCTCTCCCCTCTGTCCCTCTTCTGTCTTTCTCTGCCCGTCTCCTCTGTCTCCTCTGTCTCACTCTCTCCCCTCTGTCCCTCTTCTGTCTTTCTCTGCCCGTCACCTCTGTCTCCTCTGTCTCACTCTCTCCCCTCTGTCCCTCTTCTGTCTTTCTCTGCCCGTCTCCTCTGTCTGTCTGTCTCACTCTCTCCCCTCTGTCCCTCTTCTGTCTTTCTCTGCCCGTCTCCTCTGTCCCTCTTCTGTCTTTCTCTGCCCGTCTCCTCTGTCCCTCTTCTGTCTTTCTCTGCCCGTCTCCTCTGTCCCTCTTCTGTCTTTCTCTGCCCGTCTCCTCTGTCTGCCTGTCTCTCTGTCTCACTCTCTCCCCTCTGTCCCTCTTCTGTCTTTCTCTGCCCGTCTCCTCTGTCTGCCTGTCTCTCTGTCTCACTCTCTCCCCTCTGTCCCTCTTCTGTCTTTCTCTGCCCGTCTCCTCTGTCTGCCTGTCTCTCTGTCTCACTCTCTCCCCTCTGTCCCTCTTCTGTCTTTCTCTGCCCGTCTCCTCTGTCTGTCTATTGTTTTATCGTAGGTCTCAAGTGGGCCGGACAAAGAAAATCAATGCATAATAATCTATAAATAACAACACCTCCAAATTGTCACATTTCTTTCCGTGTAAAGAATTAAGCCTATATAGGGTATACATTTTAAGAACACGGTTTCACATCTCAGCTACCATGCAGTACAGTAGGCCCGCCTATCGTATGAAGTCAGTAACTGCATTAAATTGATGGCAAAGTTCTGTGCAATTCTTCTCTATTCAAGGGTAATGAAAATAGTTTAAATATTTCGTGATGCATAGTTAGTTAGTTAGTTAGTTTATTGACAACCATAGAAATATTCACAATATATACAACTATTAAAATAATCATATAAAATACGAAAAATAAAAACAATGGGTCCAATCACATAACAGATACATCAAACTAAGATGTTTGTTCACGTTCCAAGATAGCTAAGCATTTACTCAGCATAGATAGCATTTTCTTGTCCATATTTTGAAATAATACCCGTAGGTCAGTAGACTGACAATCAAAACTGTCGCGGATATCCTGGGTCTGGGGGCACAAGAGAAGGTGTTGTTCGTCCTGGATTCCAGTGCCACACCAGCACATACGCTGTTCTCGAGGTGTGCGGCTCCACCTTTCCAGTTCAATGCGCAACCGGTGGGATGACAGGCGGAATCTTGAGAAAGTTTGTCTCAAACTATCCTCGATGGTGTGTTGGCTGTTCATATAGAGTGGGTGGACAGATAACTCAGGGTTAAGTTTACAGTAAGTCCTGAACTTGGATCCTTCATTTGGCCGCACTCTTTCCATCTGCTCCTCTCTATCAGTTCTGATGTGGTCTAGTACATTCATGACCTGCTCCAGGTGTGAGTTCATGACACGGTTCTCCTGTTTGGTTAATTCCAGTGCAAATCCTAGGGGGTCACCGGCCACTCCCTGCCGTGTACTCATCTTATGCAGGAATTTGGCCTGTTTGTCTCTTATCAGGGCTTGCACTGACGGAAGCCCTGCTTCTAGAAGGCAGGTCAGGTTTGGTGTGGTAGTCCTTACTCCGAGCATGATTTTGACTCCTGTCATGTAAAGGGTCTCTACAGTCTTTAGGGGGACTTTCAGCCAAGTCTCACACCCATACAAGATGGCTGACGAGAAGGCAGCTTCGAATACTTTCTTTTTCACACTGAAGGGGGCATCATAGTTAGCAGTCAGAAAGATTATTAATCTGTTCAGTTGTTTCATTTTGTCATTCACATGCATTTTCAGTGAGGATAGGGCACTCCCATCCGCTGTGAAGATGGCACAAGGTATGTGTAGCTATCACAATGGTGGACTGTAAAGGAGCCAAGGTCTATCTGCTGCCTATCTTTCTCAGAGCCTAATATCACCATGAATTTAGTTTTACTTTCATTTACAGCCATACCATATTCTATGCAATATAATTCTAGATACTTTAGTTTCTCGATTAATTTCTCCCTAGATGTTGCAAGGATAACAGTATCATCCATTAGCATTAAGATATGTAGCCATTTCAGAAAACCATCTTCCCCACATCCCTCCTTGATCTTTCTTATCAGCATATCTACAAATAAAACAAACAGGAAGCATGAGGTGGGTGAACCTTGTCGTACCCCTAATGTAGATGTTATCATCGTAGCGCCCATGATACTAGTTGTTATGCTGTACATAGACATCAGTGCAACGAGCATACTAACACCGCAACCCATACTTTTGAGGAGCGTGAACATTTTTCCCCTTGGCACACGGTCATAGGCCTTAGAAAAGTCGATATAGGCAATATACAGTTGTCTTTTCTTCCTCATGCAATAATCAATAAACAGCCTAAGTGTCAGAATATGTTCAATACACCCTCTCTGGGGCTGGGCTCCTGCTTGTTCTCTGTAGGGTCGGTACCAGGATATTAGTCTGTTATTCAAAACATAATCATACACTTTTGCCACACTGTTAATCACACTTATACCACGATAGTTGTTGCAATCCATAGGAGTTCCTTTCTTAAAAAACATGATCAGCCTTGCTGACGCCCAACTTAGTGGGTAACCGGCAACAAAGATGAAGTTAAAGAACGTACACAGGAATGTCAACCATGATGCGGGCATACACTTAAACACACCTGGGCTTATTCCATCTGGTCCTGCGCCTTTCGCTGGCTTCACTTGGTTGTCTATGACCTGGTTTATCTCCTCCTGGAGGATGGGATCATCCAACACAGGCACATTCATGCTATAGTCCTCTGTATTGACTGTATTCTCTGTCTCACTAGCAGGGGGGTTGAGCAGCTGCTCCATGTGCTCCTGGAACTCAGCGTCAGAGGGCCTCTCCTGGTTTTGGTTGGGATGGAATTCCCCTTTCCAGTCAATGGCTCGCCACAGAGTCTTTGGATCATCACAGTCCAGTATACGCTGCCATCGTGATGGGAGGGTTTCTGGGTCTCTGGTTGGGGCAGGGGGCCGGCGGGAGACAGATGCTACTTTACTCTGAGCTGCACAGGTATACAATATGTCTGCAAACTGCTTTGCTACCACATCAGGGTTTTCTTCCAGATTAATAACTGGTACTTCAAGTGAACCGAGGTTCAGGGCAAATAGGCTTGCATCAATATGCTTGTAGGGTACAGGTTTCCTGCAGTGGAGATTACCTGTTCTCTCAGTTACAGAGTTAACACACAGGTCCTGTGCACGTTGCAACAACACTTTAGCGTCAATCATCTCCTCTGGGAAGGAGAGGTTGATGGACATGGGTGCATGGTCTGAGGGTAGGTCTGTACTTTGAACCACCTTGAGGTCTGTGGCACAGCCGATACTGTGGGCAGATATGAGACAATAATCAACCTCTGATATCCATTTTTCCCTTTTCCGATAGGTCAAGGAGCTGGGGTATGACCTTACATCAGTGTACAGGTTGTTTAAAACTAGGAGATTGTTGTCTTTACATATTTGCATTATAGCCTTGCCGTTGCTGTTCACCGTTTTATCAACAGGCCTGTAACACATTCCATGACAGTCTTGAACAAGGTCATTAACCAGCTCCCCACATCTAGTGTTCATGTCTCCTGCTACAAAATACCCATACACAGAGTCTTGGGTTCGAGCCTGGATTTCTGCAAAACTTGTACTAGAAAAGAACGGTGAATCTGAGGGTGGAATATAAGCCCCACCAAACTTCATACCTGGTACAGTGCGGAGTTGGAACCAGATCTGTTCTGGAGCTGTTGTGTCTATAGATGTTACTTCTTGGTATATTCCATGTTTGAACAGGATGGCTACACCACCTCTCTGACTGTTCTGGTTCTTTGCCACTACTACTGGTATAAAGCCAGGGGTGTGGTTGAGCTTGGCTCTTTTGATCTCTGTCAGAATCACAATATAGTGATCTGTCATCCAGTCCAGCACCTCAACATTTTCAAATTTATTTCTTAAACCGTTGATGTTCCAGAAGCCGAGCTTTATGTGTTTGGACCCTCAATCTGAAAAGGTGATACAAATTTACAGACAACTACCCCGTCCTTGGTTACAGCACGCTGCCTGTAGTCGATTCTGATGTTACATCCTGCATTAACTGGAGCTTCTCTTTCCTTTCGTGCATAATGACGCAGTCTTTTCCACTCCTTGCGGATGGCGGGATGTGTATCTTTCTTTATGTACACCTTCTTGTAGTCATCTCTTGTAGCATTCTTCAGCTTTTTGGCATTTTCAAGCACAAGCTTAGCTTCCCCAATGGTGTTTGTGACAATCAGCAGGGGTCGGGGTGCAGAGTTCTCTTCTCTTATTCTCCCTAGTCTTTGCACTTTAGCAGGTACAACACCAGGACACCCTATCTCCACTAGAATGGATTCCACCTCCGCTTCATCCTTTCTTCATGGTCTCTCTCCACTGCTTTCTGCCATTCCTGTGAGGATGAGGTTTTTCTCCCGGTCCCTGTTTTCTAGATTCTCAAGGGCACGTTGTTGTAGGGCTACAGCAGACTTCACAGAGCAATATTGTTCAGTAACATTGTTCATTTGGGGCTTTAACCCCTTATTGTCTTCTTCAGCCTGTGCTAGTTGCTGTTGAAAAGCTGCATTCTGGGTTTTGAGATCTTCAATTTCCTTACCCATTTTCTCTTGTCGTTCTGTCAGGCCTTGGATGCCACTAAGAGCTTTTTTCAACATTTCCAAACATTCCTCTTCTCCGTCTTGATGGACGTTCAGTAGATCCAGTACTTTGCCCAGCTCAGATCTCAGCCTGTCTCTTGTCCAGTTAGTGGGGATGTTTGTACTTCTCAGCCTGTCTCCTGGTGTTCCCATGTTTTCTGTTGCTCAAAACAGCAGAATTACTCCTGGGAGTTGTAGTATAGGCATAGAGAGTTCAGACTCCACTTTCAACTTCAAGATTGAAGACTGAAAAAAGCAGTTATTTAAATTGTTTGGCTTGCTAACTAGAGAGCAAAACTAGCTGCTGCCATCTTGGAAAGTGGGCGTGTCCACATTAACTCCATACATGAATAGGCTACTTAATATTGTAGCTAACTTGCTCATGAAACTTGATACAATCAAAATTAGACTTCAAATCCTGAGCTTGAAACACTGGATCGAAGGATCCTTCTCAGTGCAATTTTCACACTTTGCAAAGTCATCGTGTGGGTCGGTTTGGACCCTTTAGCGGGCCGGTTCTGGCCCCCGGCCGGGCCGTATGTTTGACACACCCCTGTTGTACTCTCTCTAATAATTCTCTCTTTCTCTCTAGCTTTTCTTCTCTCTCTCTTCTTACTCACTCCCTTGCTTTCATCCCTCTCTCCCCGGCCCCGAACACACCAGGGAGAAATACTGTACAAACACAAAGCAGTCTGATTGAAGCACCACTGCACTGCTGGAAGCTGTGGATTTTCCCAAATTGGAGAAGTCATACTGTAGTTAGCAGCATGTTAATGCTACAGGAGCACATGTGGTTTTGTCCTGTGGGAGTAGCCTACTTCTGTGTGTGTGTGTGTATGTGCGTGTGTGTATGTGTGTGTGTGTGTGTGTGTGTGTGTGTGTGTGTGTGTGTGTGTGTGTGTGTGTGTGTGTGTGTGTGTGTGTGTGTATGTGTGTGTGTATGTGTGTGTGTGTGTGTGTGTTTGTGTATGTATGTGTGTGTGTGTGTGTGTGTGTGTGTGTGTGTGTGTGTGTGTGTGTGTATGTGTGTGTGTGTGTGTGTGTGTAAGCCCCAGTTGTTGAGGCTGTTATTAATCGTGTGTGTCGTTATCAAAGGGGGAACATGTTCTGCTTAATCAGCTATTACACACGGTTAGAGGGGTCTCACTGTGTGTGCGCATGATTGTGTGCATATATGGCAGGAATAATAATACTCACAGAGTCCACTACAAGTACGGTACATTTGAAAGAAGTGTGTTTAACCTTATTCTTCTGACAATTCTACAGTAATATATATATTATATATATGCTGCCTGTCAGAAGAAAAGATGTACCCACATTGCATGTGGTGATAGGATCTGTCTGGACCTTTGGGACTTGCTTGTGACCACTCAGCAGAGAGCTCTATACTGTGTGCATATTCTCCCCATGTTCTCCACCATCAGCATGAGTGTGTTGGGTTGTCATAAAGAGGGGTTCTACTTCCCTGACGCGGCCGGTCTCCATTTCTCCAACCTGGGACCATGCCGGCTGCATTCTACTGCATGTAGTACACTGACTGTTGGAGAGGAACTCATCAAACCCTTCATCAAACAGGCAGTAAAATATAGTACTGTATATAAGAAAAAGTCAAATTCTGAAAAGGCTTTTTGTCATCTCTCCTTTCTTTCATCTCTCTGTTGCATCACTTTCACTCATGTCTCTGGGTGAAAAGAACTGGGGAAGAGAAAGGGAAAAAAAGAGGGGAAATATCTCTTTATCTGTTTCTGTCTCTCCGAGTTGATCAGATTTCAAGGTGACTGCACGGTGATATCAATCTGTTTGTGTCGGTGAACTTTCTCTCCTCCCCGTGCGCTGGGCTATAAAGATGTGCCGGTATAATCCAATAGACAAGATGGCGCACGGACGCACGCACGCACGCACGCACACACACACACACACACACACACACACACACACTCACTCACTCACTCACTCACTCACTCACTCACTCACTCACACACACACACACACACACACACACACACACACACACACACACACACACACACACACACACACCTGACTCTTTGAGCTCAGAAAATGTATTGGGAAAAAACATGCTTCACTATTGAGCGAGGGAGCTGAGATGGAGAGAATGGCCAAGCTTCACTGTGAGTTGTAGAAGGGAAGTGAAAGAGGAGAGAGAGAGAGAGAGAGAGAGAAAGAGAGAGAGAGAGAAAGAGAGAGAGAGAGAGAGAGATAGAGAGAGAAAGAGAGAGAGAGAGAGAGGGGGAGAGAGAGAGAGAGATTGGTTGGAAATCCCTCAGGTGAAGTTTTCAAGGGAAGTGGAATTGCATGTAGTTTTAGAGCAGGTTAAACCCTGCATGTGTACTTATGTGAAAAAGGCCTCTGTGAAATCCCTCCTGACTGTAGCTTTGACAACTGTGAAATTACACACTAAACTAAACACAGCCAGCCAATACAGCTGCTGCACTACCTAACATGCTGTTCTCTACCTAACATGCTGGCTGTGCTGTTCCCCAAGCAGTTAGATTTCTGTGTGTTCACCTCTTACTTAGATTCTTATGCATCATGTGCACTCCTTTGAAGGAACAACATGAACAAAATGAAAACCTTACTGTAATTAGCTACGGGCATTTTTAACCGTGGTTATGGGTCATTTGGTGCCGGCGAGTTTCGTCAGCATCATTCTTTTGACAGTACTTTCCTACATTTTGAAAATGTTTCCTAACTCTGTGGGCCACTTACATTTCACTCGGACCAAAATGTAAAAAAAAAACCGCGGGTTTAAAGAAAATATTTTTTCGATATATTTTTTTTTTTTAAGTTTAGGCCCGAGTGAAATGTTCTATGGTCTCTCCAGATTCTAAATATAGCTGGACCGTTTGGTTTGACCAAGTAAAACTTTTTATAAGCATTTTACTAAATGTCTATGGGAAAATAAATTAAAAGTGCTGAAGCAGGAAGTGACGTTCACTTTGCCCCTCTATAATATGGGAATAATATGAATATAGTGTGTGTACCTACCTAAACTGCATGACCCAAGGTACAGTATTTCACTACTGAAAACACAACTGAGATTTGAATGCAGTTAAACTAAACGTAATGGTAAAACTGTATACTTTTACAACAGACTTTTAGTTTTAATCAATAATTATATGATAATTGCAGTTTGTTGTTGTTATGCTTCTGTAAATGTATGTACAACATATTAGAAGCACTTCTCTTTTCATGAAGTGCAGCGGTGAGTTCAACTCTACAGGCAAAAGCCATCCTCGTTCAATCTAGACTCATCATGAAGCAGCCAGAGAGTTTAAGCCAATTAAGGAAAAGACTTCCAGTGTTAACAGCAGCTAAACAAAGCGGCCAGGCACCGCTGTGACAGTTTCACACCTTAATTGGCACATTATTAAATGTAACGAGGCCATGAAAGGTCGTAGTATTTATTTTAGGAATTTACGACAGAACTGAGAGATCATGAAAAAACTGCAAAATGTCAAAAGCACATGAGCAATAATTGCAGGAATCCGGTATGTCTCCCTTCCTAAATGGAGAGGCGGGGTTTCAGAGAGGCGGGGTTTCAGCCAGTCACTGATGGCCTTTAAAGCAACATGGCGACCACAATACAACGTGACAAACTGCCCGTGCAGTGGCTTCCTGCTGCATCCCGCAGGATCATTATTAATTAACGATGATTATCATTATTCAGGATGATTATTAACGATGAATGATTAGGTTTAGTTCATACTGGGGGAAATAGGAGTACAAACATTCAAATAAGCATGATCTTCTTCAGCTATTTTCAAATGTCAATGAAGGCTGTATGATGGCACATCATTTGAAGGTTTACAATCTGCACGTTCATAATAAGACCTTGGCCTACATGTTACTCAAAACACCAGTCACACGGTTTAGCTGCTAGTTTGGGTGCACTTGATTTGCCTTGTCAGACATTGAATAGCCTCAGAGTAAACGTGTCCCTGCAGGAGACCAATCAGGCGCTTCCTTACTGTTGTTTTTGACGATTCAAAATGTATTCGACTCCTATTTCACCCAAATGTGTCACTAAAGACCCAGATTTATAATAATAGAGTGAATCTGATGCAACCCACCTACTGGAAACTCAGTTCATACCCAGCTTTTTTTACTTGCTGAATTGAGTTGACTCACCTTTTTAGGCTGACATAAATGTAGTAGTCTCAATGTGTGGGCCTGCAGGCCTTTTGGAGGCGGATTCGCTGGCTGCATCTGGCCCATGTGCACAGATATTTCATGGTAGACAGAAAGAGAGAGAGAGAGAGAGAGAGAGAGAGTGTTACAACTGTTTGTGTCATTTGGCATGTCCCTGTGTGTGTGTGTGTGTGTGTGTGTGTGTGTGTGTGTGTGTGTGTGTGTGTGTGTGTGTGTGTGTGTGTGTGTGTGTGTGGGTGTGCTTGTGTTTGTGTGTTGCCCTGCTGTTAAAGGGAAGATGTACTACCAGCTTTTAAAATAGTCACACACACACACATCCATACACACACACACACACACACACACACACACACACACACACACACACACACACACACACACACACACACACACACACACACACACACACAAACACACACACACAGAGAGAGCGAACTCTGGGTTGAATGACAGGGAAGCCTGGTAAATGCATGCAGTTTAAAGGGAGAGAGAGAGAATTACCATCATTGCAGCTCATTCGAGTTACATGGCCATTTATGACAAGCTCACTCTCTCTCTCTCTCTCCCTGTGTGTGTGTGTGTGTGAGAGAGAGAGAGAGAGAGAGAGAGAGAGAGATAGAGAGAGAGACACACTGTGTGCTCACATAAAGCGAGAGAGGGAGCAAGATATAAATTAAGAAGGAGAGGGAAGGAGAAAGTGTCAGTACGGTTGTTGTCATCGCTTGCTGGGTCAGCTGGTAATGTACAATGTATGGGAGCCATTGTCAAATAGTTTCTCTCTCACACACGCAGGCATGCACACGCGCACACACACACACGCGCACACACACACGCACACACGCACACACACGCGCACACACACACACACACACACACACACACACACACACACACACACACACACACACACAGGGTGTCAGTCAGACACATGCGAGCAGGTGCTGTCAGACCCATGGCTAAACATTTTGAATGCGACAGGACAATAATGAGGTGCTAGCAGGGATGTTTAGCAGGAAGAGTCTCATGACTGTGGCACAGTGTTTACCATCACGGCCCTGACATACTATGTTTACCATCACGGCCCTGACATACTGTGTTTACCATCACGGCCCTGACATACTGTGTTTACCATCACGGCCCTGACATACTATGTTTACCATCACGGCCCTGACATACTGTGTTTACCATCACGGCCCTGACATACTGTGTTTACCATCACGGCCCTGACATACTATGTTTACCATCACGGCCCTGACAGACTGTGTTTACCATCACGGCCCTGACATACTGTGTTTACCATCACGGCCCTGACATACTGTGTTTACCATCACGGCCCTGACATACTGTGTTTACCATCACGGCCCTGACATACTGTGTTTACCATCACGGCCCTGACATACTGTGTTTACCATCACGGCCCTGACATACTGTGTTTACCATCACGGCCCTGACATACTATGTTTACCATCACGGCCCTGACATACTGTGTTTACCATCACGGCCCTGACATACTGTGTTTACCATCACGGCCCTGACATACTGTGTTTACCATCACGGCCCTGACATACTGTGTTTACCATCACGGCCCTGACATACTGTGTTTACCATCACGGCCCTGACATACTGTGTTTACCATCACGGCCCTGACATACTGTGTTTACCATCACGGCCCTGACATACTGTGTTTACCATCACGGCCCTGACATACTGTGTTTACCACGGCCCTGACAGTGTGTTTAACTCACTGCTAGCTTGCACTAGCACTACTAGCATACAAACTGAAGCACCACTGAGATGGACGAAAAACCTTGTATCTCCCGAGATTCAACCGCTGAAATGTAGAATTCTAATGCTTTTTTGAATGTATTTATTCACCGTTATGATTCTGGTAGCTAATGGTTTTGGGGAAGCCGGTTTGTGCCCGGAGGCACCGGTTCTGGATGTCATTTGAGTGAGGAAAGTGTGTGACACTGCCCCCAAGCTCATGCCAGCATACAGTATAAACAAGCTGTCGACTGGGCGGGTTGGTCACTCATATCAGCTTCGTATTTTTGGTTTTGGTTTATTTCGGATCAAGAATGCATAAAAAACCATTACAAATTTACATTAATACAGTAGTAAAAAAAGTACACAATATGTAAATCGAAAGTAAAATGATCCAAGGATAGCCCAGTAAAGCAGCTTAAAGTTACAAACTAGAAGCCTGCTTATTTCCACTGGGGTCCTTCAAATATCAAAACCTTAGTATTACACAATTGTACTTTATAGGCCTTGTGTTGTAGTCATTATCTCGGGACATGTGAGTTTTTTTCTGGGCTTTAATATTTCATACTTGGTGAGAGTGTGTGGCAACACAGAGTGGCAAACGTGGCAGTGAATCCATCAAAGTTAGCAGTCTGTTGTAGAAAATTGAAGTTCCATTGGCATTTCCTAATCAATAAGCTATCATTGTAATTGCATACGCATAATTCATGGTATGACTTATTAGTGACATCTCACACATACAGATTCACCCCAGTGGCATTGAGGATTTCTCCCCTTTGCTCAAGACAACAGCGATGTGATAGTGTTGGGAATCAAACTCGGAATCTGCAAACTTGACCAAACTTAACGAACGTGAGCAAACCTCTGCTGCTGCGGTGATAAAAATCAAAATGACCACTTCGTTTTAATTTAGTTTGATTTATTTGCACACATTAAAATCATATATATATACAATTGCCTAAAGCTGCTGGTGGTTTAGATCTCCCAAATGTGAAATGGTATCAGGCAGCTGCACATTTAAGGTTTATGGCTGAGTGGCTGAGGGGAGACCAGTCCTCTATATGGCTAGATGTTGAAGCTGCTCAGTGTGATTGTCTGCTCAGAAACCTGTTATTTCTTAGAAACCTTGCTTCAGTAAAAAGCCTGTGTAAAAACCCAATTGTTATTAATACTCTAAAGGCATGGAAATTGGTTAGATCGATGGAGGGCCGAACCAAACTAACATCACCTCTTACTTCAATTCAGGGGAACCCTGACTTCCCTCCAGGTCTTAGTGACCTTGGTTTTAACACTTGGAAGGATAGGGGGTTACTAGTTTTAGGAGATTTATTTGATGGCCCTACCCTGATGTCCTTTAACCAGTTACAGCAAAAATATAATTTGTCACACCAAAATTTCTTTCGGTTTCTGCAGGTGAGGGACTTCATACTCCGGCGTACAACATTAACAACAAATATAGAAGCCTCTGAGGTCGAAAGGGTACTCTTACTTGGCCCTAGTAAAGGTTTTATTGGTTTTCTTTATAGCTTATTAAGGTCTACCTCTACTCTGAACACCCTGGCCACCAAGCAGACATGGGAGAGGGACCTTGAGGTGGAGATTGATGACGAGGATTGGTGTGATATATTTGATAATGCCAAAAGAATTTCTGTGTGCAACAGACTGTGGTCGATGCAAGACAAACCTCCAACAAAGAGGAACTGGCACCAGATAATTATGCAGCTTATGCCTCTGGAGTTCATGACATGTATGCTGCACTCAACAACCGATGTCTTTTATAAAG
The DNA here is from genome assembly GCF_964638095.1 of Poromitra crassiceps. Lineage (NCBI taxonomy): Eukaryota > Metazoa > Chordata > Actinopteri > Beryciformes > Melamphaidae > Poromitra > Poromitra crassiceps. The sequence goes on from NW_028151812.1 coordinate 26,216, forward strand.
TGTGGGAGCCCTACTTGAAATATATTGACCCTAACCTAGCAGACACTGACTATTGGATACCTCAACCATAGTAGGGCGGCTTTAGCTCAGGAGGTAGAGCGGGTCGGCCAATGACGCAAGGGTTGGCGGTTCGATCCCCGCTCCCTCCCAGCTGCTGTCACTGTGTCCTTGGGCAAGACACTTAATCCTCCTTGTTCCCGATGGTGTGTAGGCACCCTGCGTGGTAGCCTGCCACCATTGGTGTATGAATGGGTGAATGTAGACTATCTACTGATTGTAAAGCGCTATATAAATCCAGGCCATTTACCATTTAACCGAAGTGATATTGCCACCTGATTATTGCCTTTTGCCTTGTACATCTAATTTAATTTAATTTATTTTATTGTATTCTCATTCATTTGTCCATCCTTTCCTTTAATGTTGTCCACATCTATGTCTTTGCTAACTTGTGAAGTGTCTGAGCTGCCCTGTCTTTTTGTTTTTGTTTTTTGTCTTTGTCGTTGTCTTGTCTTGTAAAATTTAAAATTGAATAAAAGTATTATTGAAAAAAAAAATCATATATATATCGTATGATATATATATATTTATAAAACGGCTCTCTCAAATCAAGCAATCTGATTGGTTCACAGCCATCGTATAAATCCCGTAACCCACTCCAATAACCCATGGCCATGGGTTATGAGTTGCCATGGCAACTCTCTTACTAAAAGGCAAGAAAAAACAAATGGCGGAGACAGCTGTCAGATCCTTGTGAATCGATCTTCGCTTATAGCTTTACTAATACTTCGCAGAAAATTATGTTTTGTACAAGAATAGACGCGGGCTAATGTCTTCTTTGCAAAAAAAAAGGCTGTTAACCCCGCATTTAACCCCGTAACGTTAGCTGGTGTCGGGCTTTCCAGCAAGCGCTGAGGATGCAGCGCTGCGCTCGAGCTGCGTGTCGGGCTTTCCAGAAAGCTCTCAGCTTCTCAGCAAGCGCCAGGATTGGCCAATGTCAACTTCAGTCTCCAGAACGATCCAATCAAATCACCCGCAGGTTCTTGCGGTCCCGCCTTACAGTGTTTCAACTGACTCTACCAGAATGCCATGGCAGTCGGACTTATAGTATTACTATTATTATTATATTATCATACTTGGAAACCGTTTTATAAAAGCAATATAGCACTCGAGCTGCGTGTGTTGTGGCATATATCCCGCTGCCTGCGGCCTCGTGGGATAACAGTTGATCAGCGGGATATATTTGCCACAACACACTGGCTCTCATGCTATATTGCTTAAATATAGGCTAATATCATATTGAATCTCCCAAAATGTTGGCATGTTCCTTTAAAAAGTCATAGCAACAAGGTGTCATCCTGCTCTTTTGCTTCTTCCAATGTGACATGAAGGTGTTATGAACGACTGCCAAGGGGCCCTTGAGCAAAGCATGACCTGCTTCAGAGGATGTGGTCAGAAAGACTCAGGTGTGAATGTTACCTGCTTCAGAGGATGTGGTCAGAAAGACTCAGGTGTGAATGTTACCTGCTTCAGAGGATGTGGTCAGAAAGACTCAGGTGTGAATGTGTGGCAGTGAGTGAGTGTGAAGCGGAGCTCACATCAGAGCTCAACAAACCTTGCCTGGTTAAACACGTTGAAAATGAACTTTCTGTGGAAAGACAGAGTCAACAGATGCTGCCTATATTGTTGGTTCATGAAGCACAGACTGAAGCCCATTTGGTCACTTCCGAGGTGATTATCTGACTAATTTGTCATTTTACTGGCAGACATGCTGTTACGGACAATTACCCACTGTAACTCTGTCACAAACCAGCTTTTACAAACTCTTCAGCAGACTGTGGAGCCAGCGTCACTTTGGAGAAAACAATCTTGGTTTAGAAGCATATATATATATATATATATATATATATATATATATATATATATATATATATATATATATATTTATATATATATTTATATATATATATATATATATTTATATATATATATATATATATATATATATATATATATATATATATATATATATATATTTATTTGTTTATTTATTTTTCTTTAGGTACCACAATGATTTTGATTTTAAGTTCTCCCCATCCTTTTTTAAATCACTTTTCATTCACATCATAGGTTGAGGCCACGTCTCGTCATAGACGCTGGTTTAGCTGGCTCAGCCTGGCTGGGGGCGGGGTCAGGGTGGGGTAAAAACCCTCGTTCTATCCATTCATCAAAGTTAGAATTTAGCTGATAGCCCAGCCCAGGCAGACACGATCGGGGATTTAACCACCGCAGTAAACGCACATCTGAGCAGACATCTTGTGTTCTGCTCTAGAACCCCCAAACCTGTAGTTTAGAGCCGCAGCACCGTCTTTCGGTGAGTCAGCCCATGAGATATATGGGCGGTTTTACCCCACTCGCGCGCCAGCCGTTTAACATTTTGTGGGCGTTCCCAGACATGCGGACTGTCTCTATTTGGCCACATTTATATATAAAACCTGATCTATTGCTGTCATTATTCTCATTGAGTTTTTCCCCCCATCCTGTCACATTGATGTGCCCTTGAGCCAGGCACTTAACCCCCCGTTGCCTCAGTGTAGCTGTTGAGTGGTTAACAGGGGAGTTTAATACGCATAAATGTTTACTGTAATAACACTATGTGCATGTGGAGCAGGGTGAGCTCAGTCAACTTACCCTATAACTAAATGAAGTTTAAAAATCCTACCACACCTGCAGAGACAGCTATTTAGCATAATTATGATGAAATATGCACACGTTAACAAAGCAGTTGTCAACCTAATAGGCTACTGTCAAACAGCCTCTGCGCTCAACCCATAATTATCCACAGATGTCAATCAGGAAGTGAGCACCAATCAAATCCTCACATCACTCTCTCACTTGGACAGGTTGCACCAAAGCCGTACAGATGGTGCACAAATCTGCACAAACAAGTTCAAAACTAAGTCAACTTCACCCGTGCAAAATTCTCCGCAGCTAAAAGTTCTGAAGTATTTGTCAATACAGACGTACCCATGGTGACTGCATGCCTTGTTACTGCATGTCTTTTACGATTGTCAATGGTCTCTTCAGCCATGATGGCGGCTATCTCTGCTCAAGCTAACTCACTATCCACTTCTTCTCCCTGTTTATTCTCCCGCCCGAGGAAAGACACTGGACAGAACATGTAAAAGCTTTGATTTCAGCCTGCCTCACTTGTGAAAACAAACACTTATTTCTATGAAAAGGTCGTGGATACAAATACTGTCATCAATTATATCCAACTGAAATGAAGTCAAATGGTCTGAACTGAGAAGGCAGAATACAATGCAATGCAGTGACATGACGTCCCCACTGTTTACAACTCCTTCCATTATACACTCTCATTCCTCTATACTCATCTGACAAAGTGTCACTGTGAAGATGAGCATTAGCTCACTCTGTGTGTGTGTGTGTGTGTGTGTGTGTGTGTGTGTGTGTGTGTGTGTGTGTGTGTGTGTGTGTGTGTGTGTGTGTGTGTGTGTGTGTGTGTGTGTGTGTGTGTGTGTGTGTGTGGGGTGTGTGTGTGGGGTGTGTGTGTGTGTGTGTGTGTGAGTGAGTGAGTGTGTGTGCGTGTGGGGTGAGTGAGTGAGTGTGTGTGTGTGTGTGTGTGTGTGTGTGTGTGTGTGTGTGTGTGTGTGTGTGTGTGTGTGTGTGTGTGTTTGTGTGGGGGGGGGGGGTGAGTGCAGTAGCTGTCTGTGTGTCTTCAATTAATGTGCATACTGTAAGATATGTGAGTTTGTGCGAGTGTGTGTGTGTGTGTGTGTGTGTGTGTGTGTGTGTGTGTGTGTGTGTGTGTGTGTGTGTGTGTGTGTGTGTGTGTGTGTGAGTGAGAGAGAGAGAGAGAGAGAGAGAGTTAGGGAGTGGAGAGAACAGCCCCTGTGGAATAGCAATCAGCAGTACAAAATGAGAGATGAAAAAAGAAAAGCGAAGATGAATAGCTGTTGATATAACACACAGAGAGAGAGGGAGGGAGAGAGAGGGAGAGAGGGATGTTGACGGCACTAATTAAAATCCCGCCCATTAGCTTGGTGTTAATTGGATGATTTATTCTCCCGGGGGACTGACTGACAATCAAACGATGCTGTTGGCGGTATTCAAATGGAAAAGGGGTATTATCATGCTTGTGATGTGAGGGGTGGCTAAATGCAATTTGCTGTAGTTTTGATACCAGCTAATTGGCACAACTCAGCCAATCGGAATCACTTGATCACCAAATACAGCAAATGCACAGGGATTTGTTTTGGTCGGATTGCAGGGATTCAACATGAGTTCATAGTGTAACACAGAGGCGGGCTGATTTAACAGTATCTCATGTTTCATTACTGTAGTCTTCTGTCCTCTTTATTGATCTTTTGCACCACTATACCATTTACATCTGCCACTAATATGAGTTTTCTGTGATCAGATTGCAATCGGATCGTGCTTGACCAACTTGAAAGTGCAGGTGTAAATGCCCTCAAGACACATTGAGGACGGATTGAGATCTGACATGGCCAAACCACCTCCGAAGGTGGTCAGGGATGCATTGTGACCACATTGGACACACAAAGTGTAAATGCAATGTGTCCTCTCAAATCACATACAGCGACAGTCACCTCTGTTTTTCTGCTGCTCTACACTATGGAGCTTGCCTGAACTGATCACAATTGGATCTCAGTGGACACTGGGGACACATATTAATACCAGGTGTAAATGTAATCAGGTTAATGTGGTCAAGCACTATCCGATTGCAATCTGATCACAGAAAACGCATGTTAGTGCCAGGTGTAAATGGCCTCCTAGACTACAGTATATGGAAACACCCTCTTGATGCACAAGTGCTGCACTGCACTGTGGCTCCATCTCTGAGAGGAATTTAGAAGAACATTTTTAAATGTGGTTCCCAATTGTCAGCACATCAGAATACTCAAATACTGGTATGGCAAGTCTTAATAGTATGTATTACTGTATGTCCATTGCACATGCTTTCTATACTTATACATCTATTTTGGGGAAGAGGGGAAAAAAACGACCTCATGTCTAAAAAATAAAAAATTCCCCATCCAAGGATTTAAATGATGACATACGATCCATCAAAATGATTCACTTCTACAAAGAAGGGGGAGGGGAGGAGGGGCTGCAGGCAGTTGCAGGATCGATACAGGAAGAGGGACTTGTAAACATTAGATTAGATTAGATTAAAGTACATTAGATTAGACTAGGGTAGATACATGTACATTCTAAACATTTAATGACCTGCAGGGAAATTGGGTCGTTTAATAGGATAGACAGCAAAGACAAATAAGGGTATGCCCGTGCAAAAGATACTAAATGTAAAAAAAATATCCTGTCAAATTGGTGGCATTTTGAGCAGGTGTGTCCTAAGAGCTCAGTTCCACCAATCAGAAGTACTGCTACATTCATACGAGAGTGGATCCGGCTCAGCTGGTTTGGTCCAGGTCCAATTTTGAAACAATCAGAACCCTATAAATCAATCCAGGTGATTAAAGAGATGTTTTGGATGATTTGAAATGGGGTTGTATGAGGTACCGACATGGAAGCGACTACTGAGCTGCTGTGAGTGGGGCCATGCAGCACCAAAACGTATTGTAACGTAGCGTGTGGCTAACGTGCAGAAAGAAGGAAGACGATTCTTCTTTTGAACTCAATGGAGCCGGATTTATTCCCTGCTGCAGCTCACAAGCTACTATTATGTTACAGGCCCGTTCACTACACGCTCTTAGATCACTGACAGCTAACGTTAGCTAACGGCATGCCTCTTAGCTTGCCACAACAACAACAACCAACCTGTGTAACCCCATAACTCTTCCCCCTGTGCACTTCCTGTCCCCATTCCTACCTGGCCGATACCCTTACGGACAGCACCTCCCTCCAACTAGAAATCAGGAACACATGAACGTCCGTAAGACACCCATTCCCCAATCCCACAAGTCCATATCCCACTGTTACAGTATGTTGGCATAAAATAAGGCCCACGTAATGAGAATCTATCCGTTTAAAAGTGTATGTTATAATAACTTTTTCAGCACTTTAATTTGCCATCAAACAGCCCTTTCGTTTGGCACTAGATTTTCTCAACCATAGAACTTAGAAGCATGCCGCGTGTTGTCTCTGCTTCTCCAAAGCATGCAGACCACATTCTACACTACAGTAGCTAGAGTATTGATATGTACTTCATACACCCCCAACCTCAAAGAATCCCAACTGTCCCTTTCAATTGAGCACTTTTGCCAGCATTACATTTACATTAGT
>NW_028151812.1:37500-98213 GCF_964638095.1 Poromitra crassiceps
GTGTCTGATCCTAAACATGTTTTACCTCTCTCCTCCCCCTGTCACATACGTGTCTGATCCTAAACATGTTTTACCTCTCTCCTCCCCCTGTCACATACGTGTCTGATCCTAAACATGTTTTACCTCTCTCCTCCCCCTGTCACATACGTGTCTGATCCTAAACATGTTTTACCTCTCTCCTCCCCCTGTCACATACGTGTCTGATCCTAAACATGTTTTACCTCTCTCCTCCCTCCTTGCACCTCCATTCCCTTTTCACACCTCCCTCACTTCCTCATGCTTGTATGGGACATGAGACTATATCTTGTCTCCCCCCCCCCCCTCTCTCTCTTCCCCTCCATCTATCCTATACCTCCTGTCTTTCGGCTGCAATTTCACCATTCGCTTTAGTGTAATGAGGTGATTATTCCAATATTCTAATAGATAGAATTATAATAGGTACTTTATTAAACCCTTGAGGAAACTTGGGGGTGTTGCTAGCAGCAGAATAAATTATAGCATGCAAAACAAAAATCACCCTTCTTCTCCTATTAGTCATTATGTCAAAGTAGATACATGGTGGATATCTGATTTGGAACAAACCTCCTCAACTCATATGGAAAGTTGATGGGGGGAAATCATATTTGGATGTATTGCACAGTGCTGTTGACAGATTGTCAGATGGTCAGTGTTGTGCAGACAGGCTGGAGAGAGTGGCACAGGAGATCAGATGGTCAGTGTTAGTGCAGACAGGATGTAGAGAGTGGCACAGGAGATCAGATGGTCAGTGTTAGTGCAGACAGGATGTAGAGAGTGGCACAGGAGATCAGATGGTCAGTGTTAGTGCAGACAGGATGTAGAGAGTGGCACAGGAGATCAGATGGTCAGTGTTAGTGCAGACAGGCTGGAGAGAGTGGCACAGGAGATCAGATGGTCAGTGTTAGTGCAGACAGGATGTAGAGAGTGGCAGGCAGGGGAGATAATGCTCACAGGGCAAAACAGCCTCCCAGCAGGCAGCTCAGGCTTTACTGTAAGAGCAATATGTGTCTAATCCTAAAGTCAAATGGCAAGGTCACTCTCTGTCACCTCTTCCTGCTTTCACTCCTGAACCCTTTCAACTATCTTCAAGTAGATGCGGCAAAGTTCAAAAGGACAAGTGCATTTTGTTCAGTTGGGAACACTTCCTTCTCATCCCTGTCTGGATGTGTGGATGTGCTTCTGGTGTGGCTGAAGGCTGACTTCAAAAAGCAATGTTTTATTTTGTGCTTTCCCAGTTTGCCACAGTCGAGGGAATACAATACGATACGATACGATACGATACGATACGATACGATACGATACGATACGATACGATACGATACGATATGATACGATACAATGCAATAAGATACAATACAATACCATTCAGGTCAGTCAGTCATTCATTCAGTCAGTCTAATGGTTCGTCAGATGGCCTCAAGAGGCTGTTTTGACTGTGAGATATATGAGTTTCCCGTAGAGAGGCGCAAAATCAAAAGTTCTTTACTTCCGCCACACCGCCACCTACTGCACCGGAGTGCGTAGTATAATGATGACATAAAGCAGGGGCTTTCAAAGTCTGACACTGTGGGCCTCTGAGGGGAAAACAACTACAGTAGAAAATGGCTAAATGTATTGAACGCTACCTATTCTCCACCTCTCTACGTCTACGATATCTTATAAAACGGAGTTCCAGTCCTCGATTGGCTGAGCCGGGTTCGAAGCCTTTCTAAAATAAAACTCTTTAAACACACAGTATGTGACTGCATCACAGTATTACTCCACACAACAGTGTCTCTGTGTTGCTGCGTCTACGTGGGTACATCACATTTCTCTTAATTGCACGCACGTGTGTTTTGCGTGGTACTCTGCTTATGTTCCAGCTGAAGGACTCCATTGCTTGGCAGAATAATAATAATTTCAATAATAATAATAATAATAATAATAATAATATAGATTTTTTTGTTAGTAACCATTTAAAAAAAGCAATAAGCCCTGTGATTTGAACCACTGTGGTTTTACAACAGCTAAGGGCTGCTCTAAGGCGCGTATTGCTTAAACTACACCGGTGTTTCTTTAACTGTGGGTTAGGGCCCAAAATGGCCTATTTTCTGCTGGGTGGTCCAGACATTACAGTACAAAAGAGTCATATGTTTTCATGAGCCTTGGACCCGGGGTGACAAAGGCTAACTTCAGACAGGAAATAGTTTAAAAAGCCCTGTTCTAACCTATTCCACTCTGGACAACTTCATCCATCACAAGGAAACGGCAAAGTTAAAAACAAAACAAAACAAGGAGCACTGAGTAAAAGGCCTCTCTCTCTCTCTCTCTCTCTCTCTCTCCCTCCCTCTCCTCCCCTTATCTCTTAGTTATATCCGCTCTTCTTTCTCTTCTCTCTCTGCCTGCCCTCCGCCCGCACACACTTCCCTCTCCTCCACCCTCTCTCCGTCATGAGCGCAGGCTTGTTCCAGTCTGCTGCTCGTCTCTTATCACGGCTCAGAGCAAATAAAGAAACAGTGAGTCTGACAGAGCAATCAGGCCGACAACAGAACACAGGCGGAGTTTTTACTCTTCCGTTTGTCTGTCTGAAACAAATGAAGCCGGCAGGGGCCACTGGCTTACATCGGGGGACAGCTTGTCGCAGATAATGCTCTCATTTGGAGGGAAATTGACCCTGGGCGCTGAATCCACAACGAGATAACTGGCTAGAATGCATGTAGGACTTTATTGGAATGAGAGAGAGAGAGAGAGAGAGAGAGAGAGAAATGAAAGAGAGGAAAGGAGAAGAATAGCATTTTGGTGTAGTCACAGAAGGTGGAGGGAGAACATTTACGTTCCAAAAGTGATAAAAGTTATTCCCGTTTGTGAAGATTATCATACTGAAGCCAAAACTTTTGTCATAGTGCAATCAATAATTTTACTATAACAATAGCCACAGACCTTATTTATTTTATGGATTTAAGTGAAATGCGCATTCTAAAACCCCGTTCACTTTTTGCCTGGCGAACGCGGAAGTATACTTCAGTTCTTTGGCAGCCGGCTGGCAGCACCAACTGAAGATGGCTGCCACTGTATCCGTGGTGCAAAGCAACAAATAGCTGAGCATCAAAGATCATGAGGACATCATATTTCACAGGCACTTCTCACTCTCATGGTTTTATATCTTCCTGATCTCCACAATGTATGTGTGGAGTATATATAGGCCTATCTCAAGGTTCCATCCTTGGTTGTTTTATATGCGTTGCCTTCATGTTCATTATGTCGCAGCACCGCAGGCCTTGGGCGTCGTTATTGTCATTATTGTCGTGTAGCGGCCTGGGAGAACCCTTCATGTCGCTGCTACACAGTGTTGGTAATGAGCCAAAGAAGGTCGGAAATGAGTTTTGCATTCTGAGATTTTAAGTGATTTGGTTACTTTCATCTCCATAGTACATCATGGTGAATAGTTATTTTCATAAAAGAAAAGGCAAAGTCTTCCTTTTTTATGCTTTTTTTTGGTGGAATGCCACTATAGAAAATAGAATGTTGTGGACTGTTTAAAGCCATTTTTTCCTCATGTTTTCCTTTCAGACACAAGCGGTTAAAATACTCATAACTTTCGATCACAGTCATTCAAAAAGTTACATAGGGGAGAGTTGATGTCATGTGAATTTTTTTTTGCAGAGCACCACACGTATTGTTGTGTATTCGACTTGCTCGTCTAGAAGTTTCCAACGGCCTCGGTTGCTTTGAACATTTGAGTTAAGGAGGAAAGAAAGGTTTGCCACAGCTTAATGAGTTAGGGTGGAGCTTCTGTTGATGTAGCCACGCTAGCATCTCCGTTCCAACAGTCTCTGGTCAACCCGTTCTCCTGGTGCTTCACCAGCCCTTCGATTGGTGAGGAACAACACTTGACAAACTCCATTAGGAAAAGGGGGAAATACACAACTGATTTGTCCATCTCCCTGCTGATCAGAGTGCCATGGTCCATGCAATCTGATGAGCATCTCACATAGAGATAAGAGAGACCTCTGAGAGAGAACGCCCTAGCCTGGAAATGCTCCGTAGTGGCGCAACCTTGTAAGCTCCACCCAATGTCACCATGGCAACCCATTAGAAAACAATATGGCAGCTCTTTACGCAACACTATTATGACAGTACGTAGCTGTAAAATCATGTTACTACCACTAATAATATTAAATATAGTTGTAATAGTATTATTTGTGTTTGTGTGTGTGTGTGCGTGCGCGTAAGTCTCACATATGCAAGTCTGTGATATTCATCTAATGTGAGGGGTGGTGTGCATGTGTAGTGTGTGTGTGTTTGTGTGCGCGGATGCATGTAAATATTTCCACAAGCGAGTGTGTGTGTGTGTGTGTAGTGAGAGAGATGTGCATGCATATGCCTGGCAGCCGTGTATGTGATATTTAACTAGAGGAATGGTTGCAGTCGGGGGTGTTTGGTTAAGCGGTCGGAGCGTGCCTGCGGGGTACTCCAGGGCCTCCACCCCTGTGATCCCACTGCACCGGTGCCACCAGGACGCTCCAGAATGACAAACATCCAATGTACTGAAGAAACCTCATATATCCATCAGGACGAGATAGGATCAACTGGTCTTTTTTTTCATCCTGACGCCTGTTCTGCCATCGAAACGGCAAATATGGGTTGCTTTTACGCCCAAGTCATGACACATTTCCTATATCAATTATCATTTAAATAAAATAAAGTAATAATAATAATAAATAATGCTGAATTGGAGATATGAGTTTTGTGCAGCCTAGTCTATCAGTATTCAGACAAAGCGAAACGAGCCCAGACCAGGACAAAATATTAAACACTCCACATTCCCCCTCAGCCGGCTGTTATGAAGAGGGAAAATGTCACTTTAGAAGTCACATTATACAGCCTGATTCAAAAGGGGAACATTTTATATACATTATTTATACTCGTCATATTATTAAATAGCTTTCCTGTTTCCAGGTACACTTTAGTTCTGGAAATGTGACTGAGCAGAGTATAATTCATATTATTATTTGAGTATTTTCCCAAAATATGACCATACTGTCGTTTAGAATGCGAGCCCATGAGGACTAGGGAAGGTAAAACATGGACTATACAGTATTTATCCAGAAAAGGCTGATTGAGCACAAGGTCACACTCAGTCACACACATTCACACCTGCATGGGAGCTGGATCACAGTCAGGCGCGGACTGCATAATCGGGCACGTCGGGCAAATGCCCGGGGGCCTGGCCTGGCCTGCATTTTTTTTTTTTTTTTTTGTGCCCGCAGTCAGGCCACTCACTGAACAGCAGGCCAGGCGCCGCCTACTGGTTTACTAGTGGTTTTATTACTTTATTAGTTAGTCAAGTAATAATTACATTTCAGGGTTAAAGTGGGTGCATCTCATTGTAAAATTGGACTCAGCCCAAATTGGGCTTCAAACGGCCCAAATTGGGCTTCAAACGACCCAAATCTATTGTTTATTTGTTTATTGTTTATTGTTTATTTGCACAGAGAAAAAAAAAAAGAATAACAGATAGTACAAGTATCTTAATACAAAGAAATTGTGCAGGTGAGGGAAAGAAACCCAGAAGGGCTTATAGAGTCTCACCTTATTTAAAAACAAATTAAAAACTAATAATGAAAAAAAAACACAATCAGGACAATATTTTTAAAACAATAAAAAGTTTAAAAAAAATATATATATAAAAAGAAGAAAAAAATAATAATAATAATAATAAAAAGAAGGAAAAGAAAAGAAAAAGCAAACAGGTGCACCAGCGGCTTAACAAATTAAATCAATCAATAAGATACAGGGGTAAAGAAATCAGGTAGGTACTGTGCTCTTTTAAGAGAAGTTGTTTAAGTTTTTTTTTGAAAAGTGGAAATGAGGAGTGACTACGGAGTGCAGCAGAAAGACTTCAGGGCTTCAAACGACCCAAATCTGGCTTCAAACGGCTCAAATTGGGCTTCAAACGGCCCAAATCTGGCTTCAAACGACCCAAATTGGGCTTCAAATGGCCCAAATTGGGCTTCAAACGGCCCAAATCTGGCTTCAAACGGCCCAAATTGGGCTTCAAACGGCCCACATTTTTGGCACGCGCGTCGGCCCGTATTGGCCTGGCCTGCTTGGTATCTAATGCCCGGCCTGAATTATGATCCCAGTCCGCCCCTGATCACAGTCCTGTGCTGTTGGAAACTGGGAATCTTTACTTTAGTAAGTTAACTGCCTTGCTCTATGGCACTTCAACACTATTTGTTGGGAAAAGGGTCTCTCATTTTCTTCTAACACAGAGATGTACCCACGGAGGGAAACAAGGATTCACAAGGGTGACTTTCCAGTTACCAGCCCACCTCCTTAATCTATTATAGCCTACCTGTTGGAATAGTTTCAGTCCCTTTCCACTCCCTGCGTGTCGCTCTCAAATGCCTCGCCGCTGTGAAACAACAACGCTAGCTAGCAAGTTAGCAACCTACACACTGACAATGGCAAGTTTTGATGAAGATTTGGATGGTGCAATAAAGCCGTCCTGCTTGGTACTTTCAGTGGATGGTTGTAAAGATAACGGAACATTTGTTTTTCGCTATAAAAAATGAGAGAGAGTAAGAGGAGCCAGACAGAAACGGAGATAGTTTGGCAAGTGAGACGGAGACTGGGATGGATTATTTTTTACTTTTGCAATATGTTTCAGGTTCATGGCAGAATATTCGGTTGTCACTTTGAATCCCAGATGATTCTTTCCATTGTGTGAATGGAAACAGGTGTTTTGAGGGCCGCTGACAGAAATGCGAAACGGGCGACAGCGAGGAAGACGAGCAGAGGAAGAAAGGACAAAGTGAAACGAAACAGCAGAAAAGATGAAATGGAACCGCCGGGGAAGAAAAGAGAGCAAGAAAGAGCACGAAAGAGCAGCGATGATTGAGAGACATTTCCATTTAGATGGGAGGGCAGAGTCTTTTTGTGAGGCGAGGGAAAGCGTTTTCATGTGAATCACTCTGCAAAGTCATCATGGTAAAATAGAGCTCGCATTTCACATCTGCATGAGTTTGGATCAGAACTTTGAAAGAGTGCGTCATCAAAAGTTTCCCAAACGCTCGGACTCCTGACCCTGCTGGTCAGACATCAAAAAGAAGCAGTATTATGCCTTCTTGTTCCGAGAGCGAGAGAGAGATGTAAAATTGAGGCGATTGTTCATCTTTGTGTCATGAACGTGTGTGTGTGTGTGTTTGTGTGCGTGCGTGCGTGTGTGTGTGTGTGTGTGTGTGCGTGCGTGCATGATTGTATGGAATCACCTTCTTGCTTTGTGGTTAACCCGCAATTTCAGTATTTTTAACATTTCTGGTACTGTGGTCATTATGTTTGCATGCTCAAAATGAAATCAGACTAGTTATACAGTAAAGTAATATTTCCCTTTGGTGTTTTTGAGGTTTAGTTTGAGCTTATTTGCATATGTGGAGCGTACACTTTCAAAATCTTCTCTCCCCTAGAGAAAAAGAAATCAAGATGAACAGAGACACTGGCGAATTAGGCAACCGGTGACATCAAAACAGAGGACAAAGAAACTATACCAGCTTGAATAACGAGGGACGTAAACTGTAAAAAGCTAAAATAGCCCTAATGATAACAGTAGTGTTGGATGTGTGTGTACGTGCTCACTTTTAGCACACATAAAACTGTAATAAATGTGCAGTGAAAATATTTGCATCTGCAACTTTTAAGCCAACAGCTTTTAAGTAAGTATGTCATGACAAAAATATGAGATAAAACAGTATTTAATGTGATGGTCAGCAACTTCAAAAATGCCTGATATTCCGTGTGTGTGTGTGTGTGTGTGTGTGTGTGTGTGTGTGTGTGTGTGAGAGAGAGAGAGTGTGCGTGTCCGTGTGTGCCTCTCTCTCGCGCGTGCGCGCACGCTTGCAACATGCAGACTCATTCCCCCATCAGCAGTTTGGAGGACCTTGGGGTGACTGAGGTTCATCTCCATGGCAACGTCATCACTTTATCGATGCACCAATCAATGTCCTGTTTCATCCATCACCATGGAGACGCAGAGGTCCAGGCACAAAAGTGTACCGAGGGTGAGTTTAAACTTTGTTGTGGGTCACTTAATGTTTACTGGTGGAGTTGGTTAGGACAAACTATTATATTTAAATATGTATTCACTATATATATAATATAGCCCTTAGCTTTAAATATATATATATATATATATATATATATATATATATATATATATATATATATATATATATATATATATATATATATATATATATATATATATATATATATATATACACACACTCACTGAACGAATGGAGCTCTCCATGGTGCTGAACCTGTGTTCACTCAAACTCAATGAAATGAAATTAACCCAGTCTCCCTCTTTCTTGCAATTTCTATTTACCAGCCCATCATTTACCATTGTATTGCCATTTGTTTGTGTCTAATTCTACCATCATTTTAGAAATGAAGAAGCAGTCATTTCAGTTGCAAAGCTATTAGTGTAATTCCAGAGTTTGATATCCATCTGTTAAGTTTCAAGGTGGCTCCGTCATTACCTGTCTGCTGCCTTTGAAGACCTCAATCTCTATTCCGTTGAATCTCCCAGCAATGTACTTACACAGATGACTACAAAGTAATGGCTTTGATAGAAAATGACAATCTCATGTCTTCTTATCCATGCTTAATGGTGTATGGCTTTGAATGCATCATTTCAAATTCTCTCTATTCTTTATGATGAACTATAGGTTGCTTTCGTCTTCCTTATATCTCTCCGCTCCTATATGTGGTTGGCAAAGTGATTCTTTCCCCCTGACATTCAGAGGAGGAAGGGAGAGCAATGAGAGGGAAAGATTAATGCATCAAATGATACCAATCTCCATACACCAAAAGCCTCTTTTGTTACCGTTAATCATTGTCTGGTGTGTGTGTGTGTGTGTGTGTGTGTGTGTGTGTGTGTGTGTGTGTGTGTGTGTGTGTGTGTGTGTGTGTGTGTGTGTGTGTGAGAGAGAGAGAGAGAGAGAGAGAGAGAGAGAGAGATTGAGTGAGTGTATGTGCGAGGCCCTCTGAATAATGATGATGCCTTCACTTCCACTTTATCCGTATTGGAAAGTAGAAAGCAAAGAGAGAGAGAGAGAGAGGCAGCTGGAGCCAGGGAGAGAGAGAGAGAGGCAGGTGGAGCCAGGGAGAGAGAGAGAGAGAGAGAGGCAGGTGGAGCCAGGGAGAGAGAGAGAGAGAGAGAGAGAGAGAGAGGCAGCTGGAGCCAGGGAGAGAGAGAGAGAGGCAGGTGGAGCCAGGGAGAGAGAGAGAGAGGCAGGTGGAGCCAGAGAGAGAGAGGCAGCTGGAGCCAGGGAGAGAGAGGCAGGTGGAGCCAGGGAGAGAGAGAGAGAGGCAGGTGGAGCCAGAGAGAGAGAGGCAGCTGGAGCCAGGGAGAGAGAGGCAGGTGGAGCCAGGGAGAGAGAGAGAGAGAGAGAGGCAGGTGGAGCCAGGGAGAGAGAGGCAGGTGGAGCCAGGGAGAGAGAGAGAGAGAGAGAGGCAGGTGGAGCCAGGGAGAGAGAGAGAGAGAGAGAGGCAGGTGGAGCCAGGGAGAGAGAGGCAGGTGGAGCCAGGGAGAGAGAGGCAGGTGGAGCCAGGGAGAGAGAGGCAGGTGGAGCCAGGGAGAGAGAGAGAGAGGCAGGTGGAGCCAGGGAGAGAGAGGCAGGTGGAGCCAGGGAGAGAGAGACAGGTAGAGGCAGGTGGAGCCAGGGAGAGAGAGGCAGGTGGAGCCAGGGAGAGAGAGGCAGGTGGAGCCAGGGAGAGAGAGGCAGGTGGAGCCAGGGAGAGAGAGGCAGGTGTAGCCAGGGAGAGAGAGAGGCAGGTGGAGCCAGGGAGAGAGAGAGGCAGGTGGAGCCAGGGAGAGAAAGAGAGAGAGAGGGGCAGGTGGAGCCAGAGAGAGAGAGAGAGAGGCAGGTGGAGCCAGGGAGAGAGAGGCAGGTGGAGCCAGGGAGAGAGAGGCAGGTGGAGCCAGGGAGAGAGAGGCAGGTGGAGCCAGGGAGAGAGAGGCAGGTGGAGCCAGGGAGAGAGAGAGGCAGGTGGAGCCAGGGAGAGAGAGGCAGGTGGAGCCAGGGAGAGAGAGGCAGGTGGAGCCAGGGAGAGAGAGAGGCAGGTGGAGAGAGAGAGAGAGAGAGAGGCAGGTGGAGCCAGGGAGAGAGAGAGAGGCAGGTGGAGCCAGGGAGAGAGAGGCAGGTGGAGCCAGGGAGAGAGAGAGGCAGGTGGAGAGAGAGAGAGAGAGAGAGAGAGGCAGGTGGAGCCAGGGAGAGAGAGAGAGAGGCAGGTGGAGCCAGGGAGAGGCAGGTGGAGACAGAGAGAGAGAGAGAGAGAGAGAGAGAGGCAGAGAGAGAGAGAGAGAGAGAGAGAGAGAGAGAGGCAGGTGGAGCCAGGGAGAGATGAGCTCAGAAGAACAGTGTATTTTCTGCTGAGAAACTCCACTGGTACTGTACAGTACACACTCCTGTTGTTGTTTAATTGTTGTTAACTGGCACTGAATTATGTAATCTGCAGTTCCCACCAAAAAAACTCTTGAGGTCTATCTTAGAACAAAGACGGCCTTATTTTAGTATCGAGTGCTGTGTAAGAACCACGTAAGAACTGACGTATTTCGACCTTGCAGTTGGCCATGCTATCTGTAAACAGAAGACGGGAGTAAGTTTCCCGTCAGAGCTTATAACAGACAAGTTTGAAGTAATATACTGGCTCCCATATTACTTATTGAGATATATTAGTATGTAATGTTTTTTCTAACCAATTATGAAAATGCAGTTTGAAATATGATTTGTGTTATGAAGAAGAAATGTACTATCATGTATGTGTGTGTGTCAATCCTGCGCGGACACACACACACACACACACACACACACACACACACCCCGCACCACACACACACACACACACACACACACAGACCCCCCGCACCCCACACACACACACACACAAGCACACCACCGGCCCCCCCTCCCCCTCTTGAGCTCTCACACAGAAGACATGTCACTGCAGAGTGTACATATATGTTATTGTTTATAGTTAATATAATGCACCTTATATGCACACACACATACACATACATACACACACCCCCCCCAGATACACACTCACTCACTCACAAACACTATCTCTCTTCTTTCTCTTCCTCTCTCTCTCTCTCTCTCAAATACAAAACGCCCACTCGAGGATCCCAGGAAGTCTTGAGGCTTTGCCTCAAGACTTCTGGGAAATTATGTTTTTGGCTTCAAGACTCCTCCTGCTTTGAACTTCAGGACCAATCAGAAAGTCACATTTACTGTATAACATCTCAGAGTGAGAGGGGTGCGGGATCCTTTCATGCCCTGACACTTCACAGATAGATAGATCTTCTGGACTTAAACTACTTTGGGTATCAGTATCTAAGAGTTTATTCAGTTGTTTCTGACTTGTACCAATTTTAATATATGCTTTGATATAACCATTCATGTCTGCTAGTCTTAAATAAACATGTGACACTGTGCACTTAACCTTATCCACCTGTCTTGTTGTCGAATGTGTCCTTGTCTCCAGTCTCGCTGAGCTTCCCTGAGGAGAGTGGACCGCGACACATCAGGATTAGCGCGGCCGTAGCGGGCCGGACGCTTGCTTGGAATCCCAGACACTCACCAGGCCGGCCTAAAGACAAGGTAAGATGCACCTTTTTTAATATAAAGCGTCTAGGGCTATAACTAGTAATCTTAGGGTGAGTGCCTGGAATGTCCAAGTAAGTATATCTTGATTGATAAATGGTGAACATTTGTAGGGTACAGGTCAGAGACAATTGAGCTCCATATAGGGTAAACTGAGTGTAGTTTAACCGTCTCAAGCTTGAGCGGGGAGGAGTGGAAATAGTTTACCGCCAGCTTGGACCCTAACGAAGGCGTGGCTGCGAGCGGGGAGGAGTGCAGTATCGAGCCTAAGGTATCAACAACCAGGGTCGATCGTTGGGGGCCAATACGGGGTAGTATTGAGCCTGAGATATTATCGATCAGTGGCCGGTTGTGGTGAAGCCGATACTGGGGCACTCCTTCAAGTTTAGCAGTATTGTGCTTAAGATCAGCGACTGGTCGTGGTGGAGCACAAATACTGAGCCACTCCTTCAGGTCTAGATAAATAAAAATATTAGAAATGTATAACTACAGAGGTGTTTGAGAAAACAACTGCACACAAAGTTGTCGACTCTTAGCACAAAACTCAAGCACACTTGAGATAAGTGCAGCCACTGTAGAGTGTAACTGCTTTGGGGAAGGGTGGGTTTTCTAACTGACAATTAGCGGATGTCTATAAAACTGCCAGAACCTTTGCTACTTTTGAATATTAATTCTGAGTGGAAAGTCAAAGGAACTTACGAGTTTTTCGTTCGGCTTGGCAGCCAGTAGACATCTTAGCAGGAAACCTATCTGAAAAAAACCATTGCAAGTCTCGAAAGAGCAAGTGGGTTGGGTAAAGAAAAATAATTTACAGGGCAAAATAAGACAGCAGAAATGAGAAGCATAACATTTGAAGACATGCTCAAAAGAGCAGAGGTTTTGAGTGATGAAGTCACTAAGATGGCACTAAGATGGCCGCGCCTATGCTGGCTGCTAGTCGTCTGTGCCGGATTCTCGTTTGGCTTGTCCTGTTTGTTTGTTCATCGTTATGTGTGAACAGTGTACAATCAGTAGCTGTGTATGATCGTCTTACCTTGCTGAACATTCGCGATTCGGTGGTGGGCTCCCTGTCCCATCGATCTGATCAGTGGAGTCCACACCGGGCGCTACGCCTTCAGATCCCCGCGACGATCTGGGCCTCATCCTGCTGTTGTCCCCGGACAAGGCGTGCGAGACGGCGGGGTAGACGAGCTGGAGCCGCGGTAAAGCTGCGAAGGCTAATCCGAGACCGCTCCCTGGCCGTGCCCTTGTCCACCTGCACGTTTTCGATCCCCGACGTAAGGCTATCCTGCCTCAGGCCCATCCTCCCGGCGTCTCCGTCGCTGTTGCCGGCTTTCGTTCCTGGGTTTCACCGCCGACCACTCACAAGCGGGGCGTCAGGGGCTGTGTGTAGGCGAGCCGGGACTCGGCCTAGGTGTCTGCGGCCACTACCCCGAGCGTCAACGCTCGGCAGAGCTGGTTCCGATTCCATCTGCCTTGGATTATTAAATGCCAGATCCATTACCAACAAGTCGTTCTTCCTGAACGATTTCTTTGTAACTAAGAAGCTGGACTGGATGTTAATTTCGGAAACTTGGCAAAAAACGGACGAATTTGCCACACTAAACGAACTATGCCCGCCAAACTGTGCTTACTCCTGCGCCCCGCGTTCCACTGGGAGAGGCGGAGGACTTGCCATGTTCTACCGAGACTGTTTCTCCTCTCGTACAGTGAGCACAGGTTCCTACTCGTCCTTTGAAGTCCACATAAACAAAATTGGACGCATAAACCCGTTTCACTGTGTGCTAATCTACCGCCCTCCAGGCAGAAATAGCTCGTTCCTAGCCGAGTTTGGTGACTTTTTAGCATCTATCATTTGCTTGGACAGAATTCTTTTAACCGGAGATTTTAACATGCATATTAATAAGAGCTCAGATACCTTTGCTGCTGATTTCCTTAATATTACTACGTCTCTTTGTTTTGTCCAACATGTCGCCGCTCCGACCCACAATAAGGGAAATACCCTGGACCTTGTGTTCACAATCGGTTTAACAATAAGCAACGTCTGTATCGAAGATCTGACGGTGTCCGACCACAAATGTGTGCTGTTCAACCTGTCCTTTGACAATGACTTTGTGCCAGAGAAGCGTATAAAAAGCTCTCGCATTGTCAACAGCTCAGCTGTTGAGAATTTCGCTGCTAATTTCGATCAGAATGTTTTGTTGTCGCCTGATGATGACGTAGATTGTTTAGTTCATGCTTTCAACGCACACTGTGCAACCATTTTAGATGACGTAGCCCCCATTGTGACTCGCTCTACCCACCCTGTCTCCCCCTGGCTGAACAAGGACATCTGCGAGCTGAAACGTAAATGTCGCAAAACAGAGAGGAGATGGAAATCCTCAAACCTTGAGGTCCATCGCCTCTATCTAAAAGATCTAATAGCCGAATTCAACGATCTAGTTAAGAGTGCCAGGGCTGAGTATTTTTCAAACCTGATCTCTTCTAGCAAGCGAAATCCCAGAGTTCTTTTTAAAGTGATAAATTCTTTAGTTAGTCCTCCCACTCCCTCTGTTCCGGTGTTTTCTAATGAAGACTGTAATCGTTTTCTTTTGTTCTTTGTAAATAAAGTAGCTGATGTTAGGGCAAGCATCACCCCCTCCTCCTCCCCCCTCCCCCTCTGCCCAGCCACCCAATCTTCCCTAAGCAGTCTTGCCCCTGTCTCCCAAACAGATCTTTTAGATATAGTTAGATCCATGAAGTCTTCCACAAGCCCTCTGGATATTCTACCTACCCCAATGTTCAAGCAGGTTTTTAGCTCTATTGGCCCTAGTTTGGTCACTATTATTAACAGATCCCTAGTCTCTGGCTCTGTCCCAACCTACTTCAAGGAGGCAGTTGTTCAGCCAAACCTCGACCCCTCCCAAACTAATAATTATAGACCCATCTCTAAGCTGCCCTTTATCTCAAAGGTGTTAGAGAGAGTGGTAGCTAACCAGCTCACCACCTATCTGACAGACCACAACATCGCAGACAGATTCCAATCCGGTTTCCGAAAACACCATTCCACCGAAACTGCCCTTCTCAGAGTATCCAATGACATCATGATGGCCTCTGACTCAGGGAAATGCACTGTCCTGGTCCTGTTAGACCTCAGTGCAGCGTTTGACACGGTGGACCACGGAATCCTGCTCGGCAGACTAAAGGAGTGGGTCGGCATCTCGGGCAGTGCCCTAAAATGGTTTGCCTCCTACCTTAAGGAGAGGTGTTTCTCCGTGGCTGTCGGCCCTTTCAAATCCGACTCTGTCCCCCTCACGTGCGGCGTTCCCCAGGGATCCGTGCTTGCGCCGTTCCTCTTCGCTCTTTACTTGCTCCCCCTAGGCTTCCTCATCAGTCAGTTTAAGGGTGTTTCTTATCACTGCTTTGCTGACGATATCCAGCTCTATTTTTCGTTTAAGCCCGATAAAATTGAGGAACTGAGCACCCTATTGGAGTGTCTGTCCGCCATTCAAAACTGGATGGGCAGCAACTTCCTACAATTAAATGCGACAAAAACGGAAGTGCTGATTGTAGCTGCCGAAAACATCTCCAAAAAAATAGCCTCACACTTAGGGTCCCTTAAGGACAACGTGCGCCCTCACCTGAGGAACCTGGGTGTCATATTTGACCAGTCCATGCACCTAGACAAGCACATAAAATCCGTGACCCGCACCTGCTTCTTCCACCTTAGAAATATTGCCAAACTCCGGACCATTGTTTCACATGCCGAACTGGAAATATCCATCCATGCATTCATTTCATCTAGACTAGACTACTGTAACTCCCTTTATTCATATCTCAATAAATCATCCGTGGTTAAACTCCAGCTGATCCAAAATGCTGCTGCCAGACTCCTCACCAGGTCAAAAAAGTCATGCCATATCACCCCCATCCTAGCCTCACTGCACTGGCTCCCGGTACAGCACAGGATCCATTTCAAAATCCTTGTATTTGCATTCAGATCCCTCCATGGCCAAGCCCCCACCTATATCTCTGACCTCATCCATCCCTATGCAGCCAGCCGGTCTCTGAGGTCATCCAACCAAGAGCTCCTGGTCGTGCCCAGGACCAGGCTAAAAACAAAAGGCGACAGAGCCTTCGAAGTGACAGCCCCGAAGCTCTGGAATGCCCTCCCCCCTGATCTGAGAGCCGCTCGCTCTGAGCTCTCGTTTAAAAAACTATTAAAGACCCACCTGTTTAGACAGGCCTTTTAGTCATTCCTAGCCATTGTTTTTACCTGTTCATGCTCTGTGTATGTTCTTATGTTTTTGCCTTTTTCTTGTATTATTCCTGCACTTATATTTCTGTGTTGCTATTTAATGTGTAAAGCACTCTGTGCATTCGTGCTGGGAAGGGTGCTATATAAATAAAATTTTACTTACTTACTTACTTACAAAGACCGGTAAATGCCAGAAAGTAAAAGGAGCGAACAATGCCATTATTGCTCAATGGCAGAAGGACAATTTGGTCCCGCAAGCACATGAAGCACCTATCACCAGTAAGGATCTGTTGGCCTTGAGCAAGGCAGAAAGGATCCAATGCCAAAAAATTAAAGAGGCTAATGCGGGCACCACATTTGGTAAACACTCCAAGAAATGGAGAGATGCGGATGACCGCGCCGCAGTGGTTTCTCGTATCGTGATGCAGTGGAGCACGATCATCAGAAATGATGCGGCTCTTTCTGCACCGGGATCTGGGGAGGCCATGCGGTGCCCACCGGCATACTCTCACATGTACCCCACAATGGACGACTGTATAATGAAACAGTCACCAAACCCCTCTCCCACCGCACCGAACGCCCCCATAATGCAGGGGATGGTCGGGACAGTGGGACACGGAACTCTTCAAATTCAAGGAGGAGAAATTGACATAAACCTCCCAGAAATAGGAGCTATAGAACGAGGGTTGCTGAACCTAAATCGGGAAATGGCTAAATTACGCCCGAAGAGAGAATGCGGGTCGGATGCGGGAAGTTAATTGAGTTCAAGCACAGCCGCAACACATAGGGCAGAGTCAAGACAGGACCAGGCAGGGGAATAACAATGATCACTAAAATAACTGTGTGCATTGTTGAGGCTGGTGTCAGGTTCACTGGATTATACCAAATACCAATTATGGTTTTCAGTTTCAGTCTGTTTTGAATCATTATTAGTAGATAATGTATTTGTGCTCCATCTCTGCAGAATCTTAACTTGATTGCAGTGTTGGGCAAGTTACTTTCAAAATATAATATATTACATATTACTAGATACTTTCATTTGAAAGTAAGTTTACAAATTACTGTCTGTGTAGAGTTTACTTATATTACTTATAACACTACTTTTGCATTACTTTCATCAAAATAACAGCAGTAGCAGAATGACATCGCCGCCCGGAACCATCCCGAAAAATAATTTAAACCGTCTTGATGTCAGTTGAAACCATCCAAAATTCTAAATGTTATCATTTTCCTTTGTTATTGTCATCTATAGTGGTTATTTGCATAAAACCACACAATTTGATTAGGAAATGATTGTATCTTTATTTAAATATGTGCTTTGATAACAAAAAAAACATTTTTTTACTCAATTTGTAACTTGTGTTACTTGACAGAGTAACTGGTATAATATTACTGAAATCATATTGGTAATGAGTTATATTACTGAGTTACTGCTAAAAGTAATATATTACATGTAATATCTTACTTTTGTAATGAGTTACCTCCAACACTGCTTGATTGTAATATAGCGGAAATACCAACTGCTTCTGCTGCCAGCCCAAACGCACCCAAACACAATTGAGATCCCCGACCATGACGCTGGTGAAATGGCACTTTCTTGCTGTGTCAAGGTGTTACTAACTAACAGACTTTCTCAAACACTTCAATCATTTTCTGCTCTCAACTTTCCTCGTCGTCAGCTTGGTCAAAAGGATAAGGAGGAAAGCTGAGGTTCAGGTCGACTGAGGGTTGATCAAAACCTGCAGCATAAACAACATCGATGGAATGTTAAAGGAGAACTTTACCAAAAAACAACGTTGATTTATTTTGCACATGATCTCACACATCCAAAAACTGTCAACAATTTTGCACGCATTCATTTAGTTTGACAGTTCTTGAGATTTGATTTGAGTTCAGATGTGGACCAGTGATGTCATTCATGCACAAATGACATCACTGGTTCACAACTCAAATCAAATCTCAATAACTGTCAAACTGAATGCCTGCAAAACTGTTTACAGTTTTTGGATGTGTGAGGTCATGTGCAAAATAAATCAACATTGTTTTTTGGTGAAGTTAGTTAACCATAGCAACATAGCAGAGAGTAGAACCTGAATGAGTCTTGTTTGTAGCACTAGCCTATGCTATGATTGGCTAGTTACGGTCTAGCTAACCCTGATTGTGTGTGTTTTTGACAACCAAAATGATAATGACATAATAGTGCTTACTGCAGCTTTAAGTAGCCTCTTTATGTCAAACATCACAAACAGACAGTATGCTCACAAACATACATGCTATTTATATACACAGCAGTCATAGCCACTTGGCCACTGTAAGGCAAGCCCATTGACTATAGGGCCAATGCACTTTTCTTATACAGCTGCTCCTTGTATTAGGTACAGTGGATATGATATTACTCCTGGAAATATAAAAATAAAAATAAAAGAAACAATAGTATGAAATATCTGAGAGAGCATTGAACCACCATAAAGCGGAAAACATACTTGTGCGTCAGCCTCGACTTGGAGCCTTGCCGACGGCGGCTGGTCCTATATACTCGAACGTCAGCTTGACGAGGGGTCGCAGGGGGAGTCTCCAGCAAAATGAGTCAATTGTGTGATTTCACTAGGATTTCAACGACTAGAAGTTTGTCCAAGGAGAGAATGTAGTGCATATACTTGGTCATAGCTTTCACTCTCTCCTGTTTTCTTCCCCATCTAACATGATATTATACACGCGCTGTTCGCGTCAGCTGCGTCGAGTCGAGTCACATGTTCGAGGAGCTGCACGCAGGCTGCGCCGCGGCTGGCCAGCCATTCGGCGAGAGGTTTAACGCGGAAGTATGTAAAGTTAGACAGACAGACAGACAGACAGACAGACAGACAGACACACAGACACACAGACAGACAGGCAGGCAGACAGACAGACAGACAGACAGACAGACGGCTTCTGGTAGTTCCTGCTACAATAGTTGTCTCCAATAAGGCCATATTTTGCCATGATGACACACAGACTGGCTGTCTGTCGCGGCTGGTAAATACAGTATGTTGGATTTCCCTGTTGTCCAAACCTCTCTGCAGACAAACTAAGAACTGATTGGTGGCTAACTCCCTAAGCTACAGTAATCTGGGGATGACCTTTCACCAGGAAGTACAAGAATGATGCCAAACCCTCCCGTAGAAATACAATGTAGAATTCACCCTCCCATAAAAATACAATGTAGAATTCACCCTCCCATAGAAATACAATGTAGAATTCACCCTCCCATAGAAATACAATGTAGAATTCTCTGATATAGGCAACGTTTTTATTTCATCAATATCAAAGAGAATACGAGGGGTTAGTGTTACTGGGGGTAACTTTATACTGGGACCCTATGGAGCCAGCCTTGAGTGTCTCACTCTAGCCGGCTGTGCTGTTTACTAAAATTCACTTCATTTTAAAAACTGCGACAGTTCGCACAACTTGAACATAACATACATGTACATATATTACACATCAGACTCTTGAGCTACTTCTGCTCTCACTCAGAATGTCAAAAATATAAGCGATGTGATGTATACTTTTTGAGATATTAATGTTTGTTGTTTTCCACAATAGAAAAACACGGGTAGCGAGCACACTCAAAATGGATTAAAAACTCACTGGGTGCAGGACAAGCAAAGAGTTCAGTAAAGAGAGAAGCCAGCACCCCCAATGTCCTTTCATAGGATTTAAGTAGTTCCTCAAACCTGGGCAGCAGGCAGCAGACAATGAACGTTTCAATTCAATTCAATTCAATTCAATTCAATTCAATTCAATTCAATTCAATTCATTCTGCTGCCCAGGTTTGAGGAACTACTTAAATCCTATGAAAGGACATTTGGCGTGCTGGCTTCTCTCTTTATTGTTTTCCACAACTCGTACTCGTTAACTGCCGCGGGGTTCCGCATTTCCGGGTGGTTGTGATGTCACGCTGCACAGCCGCTTTCTCAAGATCATCAGTTTAAGTGCGGCAACACTAGAGACCAGTGATACTCAACTTGCGGCCTGCGGGCCGCATGTGGCCCGCGGGCGCCCCCTGTGTGGCACGCGATGGAATTGCAAAAAACAAAAACAAAAAATTACAGTGCACCTGAACGCAACATGCAAGATACCAGCTGAATAAGTGTCCAAATGTTCATGTCATTCTGGCCAATACTCCACTTCTGTTATAGCATTTCAGTCTGGAATATGGAATATCTTTCAATAATCTATGATTTAGCTGCTAAATTGTCAAATACTGCCATCTGCTCGCTACCCAGGCACTTATGTATGTACTTAAAGGCCGGCTTTACCGTGGGGAATATGAATATATATTAAATCTCACGCCCCTAAGGTTTTCGAATCTGTTGAAATTTTTGAAATTGGTTGTTTCCCGCCAGAGATATCACCAGAAATCCACTCTGTGTGTGTGTGGGGGGGGGGGGGGGGGGGGGGGGGGGTGGAGGGGAGGGGCGGGTGCGGGGACCCGAAATACTACATTTCCCACAATGCACTGGGCTCGCGTGGCCTTCGTTTCCATGCCCACCCCTCAGGCATTTGGCTGATATCAAACTCCAGTAGGTGGCGGTAATGCACATATATGTTTGCCAACCGCCATAAAACTCAAAGAAGAAGAAGAAGGCTTCGACAATAAAACAAGAGAATAAGAAATAAATCGAAAATAAAATTGCACCAAATTGCACCAAATTTAAACTGAAGTATATATGTCGGGAGATGTCTTCATAAAAAAAAATTCATGCATTTTAAGGCATTTTCGTAGGAGTTACGCGCATCTGATGTTGTAACTATTTTCTGTAAAAATGTGTAAAAATGGGTACATTGCTCAGCGTTGATTTCGTTACTTCAACTCACCTACTACTAGATGTAAAATTTGACGAGCTTTCCAATGCCGCCAGTCCCATGTCTGTCCGTGCTTCCGTTCCAGAGATAATGGCCCCTATCGTTGCATCAGCGCAGTTTCTAGGCCGAGCGCCAGGACCAGCGCACTTGATATCTTGGTATCGGCGCTAAACTCAGCCTCAACCATTATAACCACGCCTTTTAAGCGTAAAATTATGCATTGTCCGCTCATTGGAGAATTGCAGGGAAGAGACACACGCTTGCCTTTTAAGCTCCAATTCCTGGACAAATCCGGTAAAACCAGACAAAGCCAAGCGCTCCGCCGCCCCCCCCCTCCCTTCATCCAGTCTGTCTATCTCCATATATAGGCTATTATTCCATATTATTATGCTTCTCAAACCAATCTAACTGCAGTTTAAATACTGCAAGCATGTAAATACGCTACACTATAGCAAGATCAAAGTGAAAATAATGTTCTAAATGCATCGGATAGAAAAAAATATTGCCTATGGCTGGATGTCATGAGATTAGATGAAAGTTTGGGCAGAATTATATCGTTTTATCTCTTCTCCCCCACTGCACAATGCAACATCCTCTGAATGACACCTATCACTTTTACTGGATCTGATAACTTTATTCTATTTAATTTACTGGATTTTATTATTGAGTAATAGTATTTTATTTGGCCTATGCTTCCCCCCCCCCCCCCCCCCCCCCCCCCCCCCCCACCCCCTGCCCACAGGCTCTGACAAATATGTTCATTCTCAATAAAATCTTCAGTAATCAATCAGACTGGCTTTAAAAGCCAGGGGGTGCCTGGGAGGGGAGCGGCCGGGCCTCGAGCGGCCTGTCGGCGACCCAGGCCACGCGCCGCACACCCCAGGTCCCGGTGGAGGGGAGGGGGAGTGGATGGGAGGAGAGCCCTCGCCGTCGCCCTCCGACTCAGTGGTTTCCACTGCTGTAAATCAAATAATTGTATGAGCACTCAATCTGTTTGTCAGTCAGCTCCACTGCTGCACGACCCGCTTGCACGACCACCAGCGCATCATAGCGCACCAGCGCGGCTCCGCTCCCCGCATCTCCTGCGTGATGCGGCGTCCTGTGAGGAGGAGAAGACGGCCCCGTGCAGGGAGAGGAGAACGTATAGAGGACGCCCCTATTAAATTAATCTTTTGCTTTGTCATTGTTTTTCATATTTTATTTAGAATTGTAGCCTAATTAAATATCCCCCTCTCTTTCTCATACTTTCTTGCACTTAATGTAGGCTACACGGCACCTCGGACAGCTCCGCTGCCACAGACGGGGGAAACATTTGGAAATAATTCTAACTACTCTGCTTTGCAAACAGAAAATATAAATACAACAGACAATTCTTTAATGAATAGCTGTAATGAGAGTGGGGTATGAAGAAGCGCTACACAAACGTTTCTCCAGTTTCTTTCTCTCTTTCTTTCTCTCTCCCTTTCTCTCACATTAAACGATATACATGCCTATAATGTCAATTATCTGAATGAAATAATAATACATATTAATTAGGAATATTAGTAATATTAGTAGCCTAGCTAATTTCGGGGGGGGGGGGGGGGATAATAAAACGTTGAGCTATATTACACATAAATAGGGATTATTATGATAGCCTAAACTAAATTAATGAAACTGTGCATTACAGCTTCACCCAAAGCCTGAGAAGGGTTGCAATCTTATATTCTATTGTATTCTAAACTATTTTTTTCTATATATTTTATTCTCCATTCACTTTCCTGTCCCTGTGCACAGAATAGGCCTGCTTGTCAAAAGCGCAAAGCGCTAAATGTAGGCCAGCTCGGAAGATATCACAGCGCCGGTATTTAGCGCCGACACGCCCACTTTGGCACATTCTGGGACTGCGCCACGCCCATTCGGCCTAAAGCGCATTTGGCAGCCTAAAGCCTATTGCTATTTTCCCGAAACAGGCGCAAGGCACGTTTTTTTGCGGTTAAGGCCCGTAATAGCGCCGATGGCCTGTGGGAGAATAGAGCCCAATATCTCTGGAACATGGTCTCTTGGCAAGGAGCTATGGAAAGCTAACCTAGCTACCATAGGCTATGCGGTTCCACAAGATGGCTGCCTTTTGCTTTTCGTCGAGAGCTCTGAAGGGGCGTGGAGGACCTCTAGAGGCGGGACCATGGCTCACAATACTTGTAGTTCATAGGCGCTCGAGTTCCGCAAGCGGGGAGGGAAGCCGGGTGACGCGTAACGCGTCATCCGGCCCGAAAAATATGTGAGAGATGCCTGATAGGTCAGGCAGTGAGGCTCCAATTTCAAAAATTTCAACTGATTCTAAAACCTTAGGGGCGTGAGATTTAATATATATTCATATTCCCCACGGTAAAGCCGTCCTTTAACCTAACTAACTATCCGGTGTGCACAACATTGTCAGACTAAACTCTGGCGGACACCCCAAAAACCTACAATCCGCTACAGAAAAATGTATATTGTTTGTTTATTAACTGGCCCGTTGAGTATCCCTGCTGTAGGCCATCAACCAGAGCATGGTAACATCAGTAAGCACCAAGTCTGTGCCCAAGTGGGGCACAGACTCAAGCAAGGGTAGCACTGATTGTGGCATTTAGGAAGGATGTAGAAAGTTGTCCCTCACCAAAATTTAGCCTAACTTCACTCTAGCTTAAAAATAAGCCCACTACAGCCTCTGAAAGACAGTATTGTTGGCCACAGATGCCAGGATCCTCAGGATTTCGGGGTGGCCAATTAGATTTCAGGGGTGGCCAGTGCCACCCCTGGCCACTCCCTAGAAACTCCCCTGCCGAGATGTGCACACAGGATTTGAGCAGTGCACCTAGACCCCTCCCCCCGGCTGTACAAGGAATTGAGAGTGGAGACAGAAAGTGTCGCAGCTCAAAGCCGCAGTGAAACATGCGCACATGCACACACACGTACACACACACAAACACGTACACACACACACACACACACACACACACTTGCTCAAACATTCACCGTTTCAACACCTGGGAGTGATTTATCAGACTAAAAGTCCTCTGCTTATTTCATGTTTTTATTGGGGGTGGGGGGCACATGGCGTGGGAATCAAATAGCCTACATTATACATGACATCCTTGCTCCTTTATGAATAAACATTGGAGAAAGCAAATTTGATGCATTTGATTTTGCATGAAATCTCATAAATCTCATAAATCCCATACATTTTTATGGGATTTTGGCACTTAAGGGGTTAATATCTAAAAATGCTCAAGGGTGCTCACCGGGCACCCTCCTTTATTTTGAATAGGTACCCCCAAGGTACAAGAATCAGCAGAGAAAAAAACTTTATCAGACGAAACAAGGTTCATCAAAAAAACAGCCTTTGGCTCCCGGACTATAAGGCCATATTTTGCCATGATGACACACAGACTGGCTGTCTGTCGCGGCTGGTAAATACAGTATGTTGGATTTCCCTGTTGTCCAAACCTCTCTGCAGACAAACTAAGAACTGATTGGTGGCTAACTCCCTAAGTTACAGTAATCTGGGGATGACCTTTCACCAGGAAGTACAAGAATGATGCCAAACCCTCCCGTAGAAATACAATGTAGAATTCACCCTCCCATAAAAATACAATGTAGAATTCACCCTCCCATAGAAATACAATGTAGAATTCACCCTCCCATAGAAATACAATGTAGAATTCTCTGATATAGGCAACGTTTTTATTTCATCAATATCAAAGAGAATACGAGGGGTTAGTGTTACTGGGGGTAACTTTATACTGGGACCCTATGGAGCCAGCCTTGAGTGTCTCACTCTAGCCGGCTGTGCTGTTTACTAAAATTCACTTCATTTTAAAAACTGCGACAGTTCGCACAACTTGAACATAACATACATGTACATATATTACACATCAGACTCTTGAGCTACTTCTGCTCTCACTCAGAATGTCAAAAATATAAGCGATGTGATGTATACTTTTTGAGATATTAATGTTTGTTGTTTTCCACAATAGAAAAACACGGGTAGCGAGCACACTCAAAATGGATTAAAAACTCACTGGGTGCAGGACAAGCAAAGAGTTCAGTAAAGAGAGAAGCCAGCACCCCCAATGTCCTTTCATAGGATTTAAGTAGTTCCTCAAACCTGGGCAGCAGGCAGCAGACAATGAACGTTTCAATTCAATTCAATTCAATTCAATTCAATTCAATTCAATTCAATTCAATTCAATTCATTCTGCTGCCCAGGTTTGAGGAACTACTTAAATCCTATGAAAGGACATTTGGCGTGCTGGCTTCTCTCTTTATTGTTTTCCACAACTCGTACTCGTTAACTGCCGCGGGGTTCCGCATTTCCGGGTAGTTGTGATGTCACGCTGCACAGCCGCTTTCTCAAGATCATCAGTTTAAGTGCGGCAACACTAGAGACCAGTGATACTCAACTTGCGGCCTGCGGGCCGCATGTGGCCCGCGGGCGCCCCCTGTGTGGCACGCGATGGAATTGCAAAAAACAAAAACAAAAAATTGCAGTGCACCTGAACGCAACATGCAAGATACCAGCTGAATAAGTGTCCAAATGTTCATGTCATTCTGGCCAATACTCCACTTCTGTTATAGCATTTCAGTCTGGAATATGGAATATCTTTCAATAATCTATGATTTAGCTGCTAAATTGTCAAATACTGCCATCTGCTCGCTACCCAGGCACTTATGTATGTACTTAAAGGCCGGCTTTACCGTGGGGAATATGAATATATATTAAATCTCACGCCCCTAAGGTTTTCGAATCTGTTGAAATTTTTGAAATTGGTTGTTTCCCGCCAGAGATATCACCAGAAATCCACTCTGTGTGTGTGTGTGGGGGGGGGGGGGGGGGGTGGAGGGGAGGGGCGGGTGCGGGGACCCGAAATACTACATTTCCCACAATGCACTGGGCTCGCGTGGCCTTCGTTTCCATGCCCACCCCTCAGGCATTTGGCTGATATCAAACTCCAGTAGGTGGCGGTAATGCACATATATGTTTGCCAACCGCCATAAAACTCAAAGAAGAAGAAGAAGGCTTTGACAATAAAACAAGAGAATAAGAAATAAATCGAAAATAAAATTGCACCAAATTGCACCAAATTTAAACTGAAGTATATATGTCGGGAGATGTCTTCATAAAAAAAAATTCATGCATTTTAAGGCATTTTCGTAGGAGTTACGCGCATCTGATGTTGTAACTATTTTCTTTAAAAATGTGTAAAAATGGGTACATTGCTCAGCGTTGATTTCGTTACTTCAACTCACCTACTACTAGATGTAAAATTTGACGAGCTTTCCAATGCCGCCAGTCCCGT
Organism: Poromitra crassiceps; assembly: GCF_964638095.1. Classification (NCBI taxonomy): domain Eukaryota; kingdom Metazoa; phylum Chordata; class Actinopteri; order Beryciformes; family Melamphaidae; genus Poromitra; species Poromitra crassiceps. The sequence continues at coordinate 63,570 of NW_028151812.1, forward strand.
GTCTGTCCGTGCTTCCGTTCCAGAGATAATGGCCCCTATCGTTGCATCAGCGCAGTTTCTAGGCCGAGCGCCAGGCCCAGCGCTAAGCAGTGGGCGTGGACCAGCGCACTTGATATCTTGGTATCGGCGCTAAACTCAGCCTCAACCATTATAACCACGCCTTTTAAGCGTAAAATTATGCATTGTCCGCTCATTGGAGAATTGCAGGGAAGAGACACACGCTTGCCTTTTAAGCTCCAATTCCTGGACAAATCCGGTAAAACCAGACAAAGCCAAGCGCTCCGCCGCCCCCCCCTCCCTTCATCCAGTCTGTCTATCTCCATATATAGGCTATTATTCCATATTATTATGCTTCTCAAACCAATCTAACTGCAGTTTAAATACTGCAGCATGTAAATACGCTACACTATAGCAAGATCAAAGTGAAAATAATGTTCTAAATGCATCGGATAGAAAAAAATATTGCCTATGGCTGGATGTCATGAGATTAGATGAAAGTTTGGGCAGAATGATATCGTTTTATCTCTTCTCCCCCACTGCACGATGCAACATCCTCTGAATGACACCTATCACTTTTACTGGATCTGATAACTTTATTCTATTTAATTTACTGGATTTTATTATTGAGTAATAGTATTTTATTTGGCCTATGCTTCGCCACCCCCCCCCCCCCCCACCCCCTGCCCACAGGCTCTGACAAATATGTTCATTCTCAATAAAATCTTCAGTAATCAATCAGACTGGCTTTAAAAGCCAGGGGGTGCCTGGGAGGGGAGCGGCCGGGCCTCGAGCGGCCTGTCGGCGACCCAGGCCACGCGCCGCACACCCCAGGTCCCGGTGGAGGGGAGGGGGAGTGGATGGGAGGAGAGCCCTCGCCGTCGCCCTCCGACTCAGTGGTTTCCACTGCTGTAAATCAAATAATTGTATGAGCACTCAATCTGTTTGTCAGTCAGCTCCACTGCTGCACGACCCGCTTGCACGACCACCAGCGCATCATAGCGCACCAGCGCGGCTCCGCTCCCCGCATCTCCTGCGTGATGCGGCGTCCTGTGAGGAGGAGAAGACGGCCCCGTGCAGGGAGAGGAGAACGTATAGAGGACGCCCCTATTAAATTAATCTTTTGCTTTGTCATTGTTTTTCATATTTTATTTAGAATTGTAGCCTAATTAAATATCCCCCTCTCTTTCTCATTCTTTCTTGCACTTAATGTAGGCTACACGGCACCTCGGACAGCTCCGCTGCCACAGACGGGGGAAACATTTGGAAATAATTCTAACTACTCTGCTTTGCAAACAGAAAATATAAATACAACAGACAATTCTTTAATGAATAGCTGTAATGAGAGTGGGGTATGAAGAAGCGCTACACAAACGTTTCTCCAGTTTCTTTCTCTCTTTCTTTCTCTCTCCCTTTCTCTCACATTAAACGATATACATGCCTATAATGTCAATTATCTGAATGAAATAATAATACATATTAATTAGGAATATTAGTAATATTAGTAGCCTAGCTAATTTCGGGGGGGGGGGGGGGATAATAAAACGTTGAGCTATATTACACATAAATAGGGATTATTATGATAGCCTAAACTAAATTAATGAAACTGTGCATTACAGCTTCACCCAAAGCCTGAGAAGGGTTGCAATCTTATATTCTATTGTATTCTAAACTATTTTTTTCTATATATTTTATTCTCCATTCACTTTCCTGTCCCTGTGCACAGAATAGGCCTGCTTGTCAAAAGCGCAAAGCGCTAAATGTAGGCCAGCTCGGAAGATATCACAGCGCCGGTATTTAGCGCCGACACGCCCACTTTGGCACATTCTGGGACTGCGCCACGCCCATTCGGCCTAAAGCGCATTTGGCAGCCTAAAGCCTATTGCTATTTTCCCGAAACAGGCGCAAGGCACGTTTTTTTGCGGTTAAGGCCCGTAATAGCGCCGATGGCCTGTGGGAGAATAGAGCCCAATATCTCTGGAACCTGGTCTATGGTCTCTTGGCAAGGAGCTATGGAAAGCTAACCTAGCTACCATAGGCTATGCGGTTCCACAAGATGGCTGCCTTTTGCTTTTCGTCGAGAGCTCTGAAGGGGCGTGGAGGACCTCTAGAGGCGGGACCATGGCTCACAATACTTGTAGTTCATAGGCGCTCGAGTTCCGCAAGCGGGGAGGGAAGCCGGGTGACGCGCAACGCGTCATCCGGCCCGAAAAATATGTGAGAGATGCCTGATAGGTCAGGCAGTGAGGCTCCAATTTCAAAAATTTCAACTGATTCTAAAACCTTAGGGGCGTGAGATTTAATATATATTCATATTCCCCACGGTAAAGCCGTCCTTTAACCTAACTAACTATCCGGTGTGCACAACATTGTCAGACTAAACTCTGGCGGACACCCCAAAAACCTACAATCCGCTACAGAAAAATGTATATTGTTTGTTTATTAACTGGCCCGTTGAGTATCCCTGCTGTAGGCCATCAACCAGAGCATGGTAACATCAGTGCACCAGCAATAATTAGTAGTTAGAAAAGAAAGGGAACAAAATCATTTTCTGTCAAATATAATGTCATGTAAAAAGACAGATTATACATAAAATGTGCTTGGTAGATGAATGTCAAAAAACGGGAGATGACATTTGTTTTACAGATTCGTTTTTGAGTCGACAAATGAACTTGATCAATATCGCTGCCAAAGTTGAAGAAAATGTTTCATTCAAATAATACTAATATACTAATGCTGCTACTATGTTGCTATCATTACCACCAGTGTGAGTATGCCAATATGGATAACTGATAAGATCGACCGTAAGAATATTTTGATATTTCTCTCTCTCTCTTCTTTTTATTTTTATTCTTTTTATTTTTATTCTGGTATTAGTACTTGGATAAATTGTTATTATATCCCTCCTTGAGAACAAATGCAGTGAATTGACTTTTGATGCTGAATAATCTTTCGTGATATGTTTCAGAGATGAAGCTGCTGGTCTGTGTCCTCGCTCTGGGCCTCTGCCTGGTCTGCAGTCACTCCAACCCAACAGGTACATCCTATATGCAATAGACAGGTTTCTTTAAAATTGTTATTCCCAATCATGCCTTAATTTTCTTTCATACGCGTTTGTTTGTTTGTTTGTTTGTTTATTTATTTATGTATTTATTTATTTATGTATTTATTTGTTTGTTTGTTTGTTTATTTATTAAAACAGACACTTTACACCACAATTATTATATTTACTGTGAATTTTGCTAATGTCTAATTAATGTACCCGGGCTTTTGCCCTGCTTGTTTTTTTACCTGTCCTTGTATGTGTAGCTACATACTTGGCCAATAAAGCTGATTCTGATTCTGATTTGTAAAGTTCTATCACTGCATACGGTATCAACCTACTCTGGTTTCGAACTTAACCACGACATAGCAACTTGTTTCATATCCTTTTGTCATGATGATCAACTTCATGGCCCCTATCGTTGCATCGGCGCAGTTTCTAGGCCGAGCGGCAGGCGCAGATCAAAGCAGTGGGCGTGGAAAGGCGCACTTGATATCGTCGTGCTGGCGCTAGATGCAGCCCAAAGCATTACAACCACGCCTTTTAGGCGTAAAATTATGCACCGTCATGCTCATTGGATAAGTGCAATAAACGAATCGCACGCTTGCCTTTTTAGCTCCAATTCCAGTGATCCCGCAAAACCAGACGAAAGCCAAACGCTCTGCCCCCCCCCCCCCCCCTCCCTTCATCCAGCCTGTCTGTCTGCATTATAGGCTATTATTCCATATTATTATGCTTCTCAAAGCAATCTAACTGCAGTTTCAATACTGCAAGCATGTAAATACGCTACACAGCAAGATCAAAGTGAAAATAATGTTCTATGCATCAGCTAGAAAAATATAGCCTATTAGATTGGTGAAAGTTTGTCCAGAAAGATATCATTTTCTCTCGCCTGCTGCAGGAAGGATGATGCACATAAATATACCCTACATTATGTCAAGTCATTGCATAAATGTGTTTTTATTGTAAAACTAAATGTGAAATAGGGCCAAGTTATTGGAGGGACATCAGAGTATAGCAGATGCCATTAGAAGCGCGTTCCGAAGCGCGTTCCGCTGTTACTTCTCTAAATCACGTTAACTCCACAAGGGGTATATATAGGCTCAAGAGGACATATATGTTTCACATAGGGTGGTGTTTTCATTTCGAAGTTTTATTTGGTCCAATATTGAAATGTTGACAATGGCAGGCTGTGTTACCATTACACATTAATTTAGAACTACCTTTTATATCTATTTTGGCTCATTTGGTGGCTATTTAGTAGCGAAATGAAGAAACACAATGCATGCTGGGAACTCAGAGAGAGAGAGAGAGAAGGGTGACAGAGAAGAAGCAGTGAAGGCAGAGAATAGGCCTGCTTTTCAAAAGCGCAAAGCGCTAAATGTAGGCCAGCTCCCAAGATATAACTAGGCTGGTATTTAGCGCCGACACGCCCACTTTGGGACTGCGCCACGCCCATTCGGCCTAAAGCGCATTTGGCAGCCTAAAGCCTATTGCTATCTTGCCGAAACAGGCGCAAGGCACGTTTTTTTGCGGTTAAGGCCCGTAATAGCGCCGATGGCCTGTGGGAGAATAGAGCCCCATATCTCTGTTTCTTTTCATTCGCAGGGGAATATCTTGGCGGTCCTTTTCTCGGAAGTTGTTTTGAGGAAGCAAAGAAAATTGTCGACGATGCATACAAGTACTCCAGAGAAGTGTGAGTCCACCTTTGACTTTTCTTCATCCTACAGAGTGAATGAACTACAGAGTGAACTCCTGGATTGTCGTCGGAATGAATTCTGAAAGCGTACACTGAAAAGCTATTTCACGTAGTAGCTACTCTGCAATGTGCATTCAAACGATTCAGTATAATTCAATAGCTTTAGTCATTTTAAGAATACGTACTAGAAGTGCTTGAAAGGACTTGTATGTAATTTTCACTGATTCATCGCTAATTGATTTGTGAATGCTCTTTCTGGGACCCTAACCATGTCTACATATGTGCCTGTTGCTGTGTCAGGAGTCTCAGCAGGGTCCGCAGGGAGGTGGTGAAGCCTCATGACATCCTGCGTCTGATGAAGCAGCCACGAGGAGACACGCGCTCCGCGGTCAGGTCTGCAGACTACATGGTCCAGACCTTCCGTCTGCTGCACGACAGGGTCCACCACGTGCACAAGCGCTCCCTCAATGCCACAGGTCAGGACTGAATCTAATACAAGCATTTCCCCAGGGGGATGATACAAAAGTATACAGATATCAAATATGGTAAATGGTCTCCATTTATAGAGCGCTTTTATCCAAAGCGCTTTACAATCAGTAGGTACATTTACCCATTCACACAGACATGGCGGCAAGCTACCACACAGGGTGCTGGCACACCATCGGGAGCAATTTGGGCTTCAGTATCTTGCCGAAGGACACTTTGACATGCAGACTGGAGGAGACGGGGATCGAACCACCGAACCTATTTTATCCGGCACGATCAGTGGACCCGCTCTACCTCCTGAGCTACAGCCAGCCCACAAATACAAAAATGCACCAGACTAGAGAGCATAATGGAGACACACTTAGAAGCGTGCTCGCATGTGCGCGCACACACACGCACGCACACACACACACTCACACGTGCGCGCGTGCATTGTTTTTTGGGGGGGGGTTCCCTTGTTCTCATTGAGGGCAAAAAGTCTGTTACGGTGTCAGTTTCATCATGTGTGGGCCAACTACAAAAGATCTGTGTCACGTCCCTCAGATTTACTCACAGAGGAGCAGCTGAGGAGCCTCGCCGAGATCAGCGGATGTTCCGGTCGGACCAGGGAACCATCCTGCCGCACGATCCAAAACCTGGACAAATACCGCACAGCCAACAGCGTCTGCAACAACCTGTAAGAGCAACAATGTAGCAACAATGTAACAAGTATAGCAACATGAGACAGGCTTACATTTTGACTATAGAGGAATGAGTAAAACTTTGAATTAATTTTATAGACCCTTTCCACAGCAACCGTTTTGAGGTGGTAAAGCAGGAAGTAACACAGGTGTGACCAATAACATAATAACGAGGGCCCTGGCAATGGAACACCTACATGGAATGGGACCATCATTATGGTAAATGGCCTGCATTTATATAGCGCTTAAAGCGCTTTACAATCAGTAGATAGTCTACATTCACCCATTCATACACCAATGGCAGCAGGCTACCACGCAGGGTGCCTACACACCATCGGGAGCAAGGAGGGTTAAGTTTAGTTTAGTTTAGTTTATTAGGATCCCCATTAGCCATAACACAAGGCAACAGCTACTCTTCCTGGGGTCCACAGTCAAAACAAACAATACAGATACATTACAAATATGCAAAGTAAAAGACAAAACACATTTTAAAATCATAAATTTAAGACAAACAAGAGAAAACAAACAAAAACTCACTCAACCTGGTTCTAAATACAGCATATGTCCATCCAAATAACCATGTAACCTCCATCACAATCTTCCTAAAATACTATACAGTATATACAGGCATATAATACTATAATATAATACATCTACCTATAGCCTAATACATTACTATCCTTATGTTATACAACGCCTAACTATATTACTACATTAATTACTATCACCTCTATACGATATCTAGGTGTATAATCACTATTTCTAATACCAGTTCCATTCATTGCGTATAATTAACTAGTTATGAAATTATAAAATGTACTTTTAGCCTCTTTTTAAGTCTATATCTACTTTCTATATTTATAATTGTAGGAGGTAGAGCATTCCATTCAGACATGGCTCGGTACATGACAGATTTTTTCATTGCATTTGTTCTTGGCCTAGGTAAAGTAAAATGCTCCCTCACCACCTGTCTGGTAGCGCGGGTATGTCTGTCACATGTATATTATATAAACATTCTGGTTCCTTGCTACCACAGATCTTTCTAAAAAACAAAATTAGACTCACAAGCAGTCTTTGTTCCACCATCAGCCATGCTAGTTTTTTATGCATTAGCACTGCACTTGACCTGTAATTACATTTAAGTGCAATACGAGCTGCTTTGTTTTGACCAATTTGTAGTTTCCTTAGTTCCTGTTTTGATGCACTGGACCACACAGCAGGACAGTAGTCAAGATGACACAAGACCAGTGCTTGTATAACCTGGACCACTGAATCAGATGTTAAATACTCAGCAGATCTTCTGATTAATGCTAACCCCTTCCCCATTTTCTTAGTTATGTGATCAATATGTAATGACCATGAAAGATGATTGTCCAATGTTACACCCAGTAGCTTGGTTTCACTGACCTGTTCAATTTCTGTTCCATTCAGTATTAGATTTAACTTTGGATTAGATTGCAGCACACTCTGCGAACCAAACACTATGCATTTTGTCTTTGAACTATTCAACACCATTCTATTATCAGTTATCCATTTTAAGACCAACAGAATCTCTTTGTTGAGAGCCTCTGTCAGATCCTCCACTGACTCAGATGCAGATAAGTGTCTTGCCCAAGGACACAACGACAGCAGCTGGGAGGGAGCGGGGATCGAACCACCAACCCTTGCGTCATTGGCCGACCCGCTGTACCTCCTGAGCTAAAGCCGCCCACATCATTAATGGTATCGGTTACGTACTTTGGCTTTACTTCCTGCTTTACTACCTCAAAATGGTTGCTGTGAAAAGGGTCTATAAAGTAGGAAATCTAAAGTGCCCTTTTTTCCTCAAAACACTCCCTTTTGACGAAGCACTTCTTTAGCTTTCTTTGGGAGGTATATTGCATTTTAATTTACTTAATATTATTATATACCTATATATACTTAATATACGTGTGTCTTTTGCTCACTTAAAAAAGCAAGCACACATTTTAAAAAATCACATTTTTAAACATCCATGCAGTGTTGTTATTATAATTCATGTTGGATTAATAGAGAGGCAAAGTGACCGCCTACTTCCTGCTTCAGCACTGTACCAGAGATTTTCACCCGCCATTTATTTTCCCATCCACATTTCGTAAAATGCGTATAAAAATAGTTTTACTTGTTCAAACCAAACGGTACAGATATATTTAGAAACAGGAGAGATCGCATAACATTTCACTGGGACCAAAACGTAAAGAAAATGCAGGTTTAAAGAAAATATTTTTTCGATGTTTTTTTTTTTTGGTCCGAGTGAAATGTTCTATGGTCTCTCCCGATTATAGCGTTAGCTGAACGGTTTGGTTCGACGACGTACAACTATTTTATAAGCATTTTACGAAATGTCTAAGGGAAAATAAATGGCGGATGAAAATCTCTGGTACAGTGCTGAAGCAGGAAGTGACGTTCCACTTTGCCTCTCTATGGAAACTTGGCTAGAATCTGTTTATTTCAAGACCATCTTTGGGGAAAGTTACTTTTGAAACAAATTAGTTACTTTACTTCTCTGAAATAGCAACTAGTTACTTTACTATGTTGGTTTTTATGAAAACTAACCACTGGATTACTTTCAAGTTACTCACTTGAAAACGTGACTTTAAAATACCTTCTGCTGATGACCTCACTCTTATTGTGCAGAACTGAGTACACAATCAATTGTTATCTAAAGAAAAGCCTATGAAAGGCAAAGGAGCTTTCTGGGCCCCACTGATAGACGATAAGCGAGGGAGGCGGAGCCTTGATCTTGCCTAGTCTCAAAGTAAACAGCAGATAGCGCTCACCACAGATAGAGAGCCAAAGTGGAACGCCACTTCCTGCTTCAGCACTGTACCAGAGATTTTCATCCGCCATTTATTTTCCCATAGACATTTCGTAAAATGCTTATAAAAATAGTTTTACTGGTTCAAACCAAACGGTTCAGATATATTTAGAAACAGGAGAGATCGCATAATATTTCACTCAGACAAAAACGTAAAAAGAAATGCGGGTTCGAAGAAAATATTTTTTCGATGTTTTTTTAAGTTTTGGTCCAAGTGAAATGTTCTATGGTCTCTCCCGATTATAGCGTTAGCTGAACGTTTGGTTTGAACCAGTAAAACTCTTTTTATAAGCATTTTACGAAATGTCTATCGGAAAATAAATGGCGGATGAAAATCTCTGGTACAGTGCTGAAGCAGGAAGTAGGCGGTCACTTTGCCTCTCTATTGGGAAGTTCTTTCAATTCTCCAATGCACAGCTTAGAGTTAATAATAGTGCAAAAAAAATCATTTTAATTTGGCCTGAAAATGTAACCATTTTAAAGAAAAAGTAATGAAATGCAAGTTTTAGAAGGTAACTCATAGCTGATTACATCAAATGAAAAATAAACGCATCAAGTTACCCGTTACCACAGAAATGTAATCTGACTGAGTAACGTATGAAATGTAACGCGCTGCCCCTAACACTGTTCCTGACTGAGAGTCAGGGAGGCTGAGTGGTGCTTACAATCAGAGGAAATATGTGTGCAATACAGTATGTCTAAACATCTTGGGCCACATGTGAACATTTCCCTCGGCTTCCTCAAGTGAAAAATGACGATCTCTCGTCTGCGTTTAGAGAGAGACCTCGTCTCGGAGCCTCCAACACCGCTCTGGCCCGCTGGCTGCCTGCCCAGTATGCTGATGGAGTCGGGGAACCACAGGGGTTTGACAAGACACGCAGCTTCAACAACTTCATGCTGCCCCTGGTACGCCTGAAATACCCGACTATCGCCTTGAGTCAAATACATTTTGACTATTGAGAATATAACCAACCGATTCTCCTCTAGGTCAGACAGGTCTCCAACAACATCCTCAGGATACGAGGAGGGGACACGAGCGTGGAAAACGACAGGCTGTACACGCACATGTTGACCCTGTTCGGCCAGTGGAACGACCACGATCTCACCTTCACGCCCTTCTCACCCAGCATCCGCTCCTTCTCAAGCGGCATTGACTGTGAGGAGAGCTGCGAGCGCACGGAGCCTTGCTTCCCCATTGAGGTGGGTGATACGGCTCACAGCCAAGCTCAGGCACTTTCCATGACGTTCCCCCACTACTGTGTTTTCAGTAGAAGATCCTGGGCCATATCCTACGCCCAGGTTATCTCTGCTAGTTTCAAGCACTCAAAATGTCCCCCTTTTTCTTTTACCACTGGGTCAGTACAGCAAAGGACGTGTTTCAGCAACCCAGTGGTAATTAAAAGAGAAGAATTGAGATGTTGAGTGCTAGAAACTAGCAAAGATCATACTTGCCCTTGCCCTTGTACTTGCACTGGGCATAAGATATGACCTCCTCTGTCTAACCTGTTTTTGTTTTTTTGTTTTTTTATACAAACAGATTCCTGGAGATGACCCCACCAGGCGTTCTGGGCCGGACAGCTGCATCCCCACGTTCAGATCAGCACCTGTTTGTGGAACAGGAGTCTCGGCCTTCAACTTTGGCGGAGAGGCCAACAAGAGGGAGCAGCTCAACACTCTGACCGCCTTCCTGGATCTTGGACAGGTGTACGGCTCCGACGAGAAGGTAGCGGTTTTCCTTCGCGATCTCACCAGCGACGAGGGCTTGCTGCGCGTCAACGACAGGTTCCGAGACTCTGGGCGAGAGCTGCTGCCCTTCACCGATGTCAACCCGGAAATGTGCGCCACACGCCGCAGAACCACCAACGACTCGAATGCGGCAGAGGTGCCCTGTTTCGTTGCAGGTTGGTGTGAGCTCTGCTTGAATGAATGAATGAAGGAATGAATGAAAGCTTTATTTCGGACAAATAATAATAAATAAAATAATGTATATACAATAGAACGAAATACCAAAGGAAGAAAACAGAATAGTTAATCATAATACAATGCCAGCGGCAAAAGTCCGAAAAGGAGTAGGCTGAAGTACAATGTACTTACCGGCATATAGTCCTACCCCCAAGTTTTATTTTTTTATTGTTTTATTGTTTTATTGTTTTATGGTTCAGTCTTTTAATTGTGTGTATACTTGCTTTAATTGGGTCTGCTTTTATTGTTTTAACTGTTTTGAACGGCCCACCATTGCTATCCCTTCACCTGCGTTACTGTACTCCTATGTATTTTTATTGCCTGTTAAGCACTTTGTAACATTTGTTTTGAAAAGTACTATATAAGTAAAGTTTATTATTATTATTATTATTATTATTATTATTATTATTATTATTATTATTATATTATTATAATTCATTTCCAAAGTTTAATCAGTTGACTTCCGCACATAGACACCTTGCCTACTAGGTATGATTAAGGTTATAATTAAGGTATAATTCGTTATAATTTATTAATGACTTATATTGTTGATCTTTACTCATTTCTTGCTTGTGCCTGAGTTTGAAAAGGAAGGAATGAACACCACAAATAAACTCTGTACCTGTACACTTGTTGACGGGATGTAAATGGGTTGTACACAGTTGTTTCATGTGTGTTTTGCGTCATTCAGGTGATGTCCGCGTGAATGAGAACATCGCCCTGACCTCTTTGCACACGCTGTTTATGCGCGAGCACAACCGCTTGGCCCGTGGACTGCGGAGAATCAACCCGCAGTGGGACAGTGAGACGCTCTACCAGGAGGCGCGCAAGATCATGGGTGCTTACGCGCAGGTAACAAAACCAGCACTATCAACACTCATATTTACGTCTCAAATCTCCAATGTGTGTGTGTGTCTGATGCTGTACTACTACACCTTAATGACTTACACCCCAAACATCTCGTCTCCCCTAGGTGATTGTGTTCCACGACTATCTGCCGCATATTGTGGGCGACGAAGTGTTCCGCGCAAAGCTCACGCCGAGCCGGTACCCGGGATATAATCCCAACGTTGACCCCAGCATTGCCAACGTGTTTGCGACAGCAGCGTACCGCTTTGCCCACTTGGCCATCCAGCCTATCCTCCCCCGTCTGGATGCAAACTACACAGAGAGTAGACGCTTCTCCAATGTCCCCTTATTCAAGGCCTTCGTCACCCCCTGGAGGATTGTCTTTGAGGGTACGTGGTAAAGTGATAACTGCAGTTTGTTTCTGGTACTCAGTATAAAAGTACAGTTCAGTAACACACCACCAAGAAATACACACCAAGAATATTGCCTAATACACCAAAGTATTGCACAAATGGATCGGCGAGTGCTGTCTTGAGGATTATAGTCTGTGTGCGGGCCGGGCAGATCAGGAAGTGAAATGAAATGGTTTACGGCAGCCACTTCGGCCTTAACCACAGAATTACAAAATTACTTTCAAACAAACTGTTAGAATATAACGAGAGATGTTCGCGAGAGTAGAAAGCCCTGTGAAGTAGCGAGGAAAGCCGTCCTTCTTGTTTTCGGTCTGTTGCTAGGCAGAGCGAAACGGTTTACGGCAGCTGTAAACTGTTGCTAGGCAGAGCGAAACGGTTTACGGCAGCTGTAAACTGTTGCTAGGCAGAGCGAAACGGTTTACGGCAGCTGTAAACTGTTGCTCGGCAGAGCGAAACGGTCTGCCTGGCCCGCACACAGACTATAATCATCAAGAAAGCACTCGCCGTTTCACTCGGCGTTGGTCTCATCTACTATTAGAGGTAAGATGTGAGGCATCGATATTAAATTTATAGACTGTTTAGTAACAATCGAAAATTTTGCTCGTTGTTGCTTTAAACCTTGCACAGATCCCCTACAACAAGATATTGCATATTTCTCCCACTAAAAGACCGTAGTGGTAAATATTGCACAGATCAAGAAGATACAGTATTGCCACAATAAGATGCTCTTCTGTCTCTCCGTGTGTAGGTGGCATTGACCCTCTGATCCGTGGTATGATTAGTCGTCCAGCTAAAAAGAACATTCAGGATTCCATGATGGTGGAAGCTCTGAGGGACCGGCTCTTCCAATTCGTCCGGGAGCTGGCTTTGGACCTGGGCTCTCTCAACATGCAGAGGGGACGCGAGCACGGACTGCCTGGTACTGCCTGCTTACACGCCTCACTCACACTTTGAACGGTGCATGAACATCTGTTCATCCTGCCATCTCTTTCCTTCCTTGTATATCTACGTATGTAATGTTGGTTGTTTACTCCACTAGGCTACAACGCATGGCGCAAGTTCTGCAAGCTGTCTGAGCCTAGGAATGAGAGGGAGCTGGCCCTGGTCCTGAACAACGCGGAGCTGGCCCGTAAGCTGATTCAGCTCTACGGCACGCCTGCCAACATCGACCCCTGGATGGGAGGCGTAGCCGAGCCGTTCGTCACCGACGGCCGCGTCGGGCCGCTGTTCGCCTGCCTTATCGGAAGCCAGTTCCAGAAGATCCGCGAGGGTGACAGGTGATTACACCTGTGTGCGTGTGTGTGTGTGTGTGTGTGTGTGTGTGTGTGTGTGTGTGTGTGTGTGCGTGCGTGCGTGCGTGCGTGCGTGCGCAGGTGTGTGTGTGTGTGTCAGAGATGCTCACAAGTCCATTTTTTGCAAGTCCAAGTCTCAAGTCTTTGAGGTAGAGTCAAGTCTCAAGTCTCATGTCTGAGAGGGAAATATAATGCATACATGCAGGCATAATGCATTTTGTCAGTCCTACTCAAGATAATATTATTTTTTGTGACTCACTCTTCTCTGCAGCCCAGTAGTACCTAGGAAACAATGTGTAGCATTTTTCCTAACAAAGTGAGGAGAATATAAGATTCACTCATTGGCTGAGGAGACGAGTAAGCCACAGTGCTACATGGCCTGTGGTTGGCTAAGTGAACAGTGTGTACTGTTGGCCGTTTGTCTTCGGAAGCAGAATCTGAACTGAGAAAAGTGAAACTGAATTGAGAAATCTGAATTTGAAATCAATTTCAATTCAGTTTAGAAAGTTTAAATCTTCTCTTAGTTAAAATGGGCTAAGTGGGTGGTGTCTGTGGGCTCAGTGTGACGGTGTGGTTCAGTCACGATTGTGATGTCATCAGTGATGATGTCATCAGTGATGTCACTTGAGCAATCCTGATGGCATCATCAGTGATGTCACTTGAGCAATTGTGATGTCATCAGTGATGTCAGTGATGTCACTCGTCATCAGTGGAGAAGAGGACAAGTGGCGCATCATCATCATATGGCGCATAGCGTGCGAGATTCCTAGTTTAGTAAAAGTCGCATTCAATTTCTAATTGTGACAATATACTACTAAATTACATTTAAGTAATTCATTCATGCAATCTCTGTTGGCACTCATCTCTTTCCACTCTACTCTTCTTTGCACTTTGCAGGATGTGGTGGCAGAACCCAGGCATCTTCACCCCCCAGCAGAGGCTGGCTCTGGAGAACGTCACCCTGTCCAGGATCATCTGTGACAACACTGGCATCAACTCCGTCCCCCAAGACGCCTTCAGTATCCAATCACGGTCAAACAGGCGCATCCTCTGCTCTTCTCGAGAACTCCGCTCCGTCGACCTGACGGCCTGGAGAGAGACACCCAGCCGCTGCACAGAGGACCCTCAAGGTGAAACGGCACTGCATTCACCCATTGATTCGACATTGTCAATGTTTCACAGAATTTGTCACTTGATTTCTTTATGGATCACTTGTATGAAAATCAGACTTCATGTGGTGTGTGGTCTTGCAGGGGTCGGCTGCCAGCAGGTTGCTACGTAGGTACGGCGGGCAGTGGACACGCAGCACTCCTCATCGAACGAGGTAGTCAATACATGTTATGTTTTTTATTGATGGTAGTATTTATTGATCTATTTAAACAATCAAAAAGTCTGTCTAATGGTTGACATGTTTGTTTTTCTTATGGCACTTTAAAGGCTATGGCTGCACTGATGTTGTATGGTGTATGGTGTAGTATGCAGTGTATTGCTACTACCACTACTAGGGGTGCACCGATCGATCGGCAAGCAATCTGTATCGGCCGATTTTGACCTCAAATATGCGATCGGCTGATTGCCGATATTTCGGCTGATTGCTGATATTTTTTTATATATATATTTTTTTTTTCCTTTTTTTTTTTTAAATAAAAAAAAGCCCTATCACTAATCAGGCTTTCCAACGATATAAAATACAATGCCAATTGGTATTATTAAAGGGGAGAAATAATCGACCAAAATAACGTTTCCAAACTTTTTTTGAGGAGTTTATATATCGGTGATCGGTAATCGGTGATCGGTCGATGATCGGTTGGGCAGATATTTCCCATAGGCGATCGGCAATCGGTGATCGGTTGCAAAAAACGTGATCGATGCACCCCTAACCACTACCTGTACTGAAAACTAATCTACCAGCCTGGCCATGTGCTAATAAAGTAAACTTGAAACTCTAACAACAACAAAGATGTTAATGAAACATAAGTCTTAAGGAGAAAACAGTTGAAAATTATTAAAAGCAGACTATAAAAGCCTGCCTACAGTACGGTATAGCTCGGATCCAGACCAAGCGGTGAAGTCAATTCTCAAACTAACACACATTGCCCACATAGAGCAATGTGGTCCAGAGATGAATATTTTAGTTTTCATCTGAGAAACTGTAGAATGTGGCTCAGTAGGCTGCTATGACTTTCTCATTGGGACAGGGAATTACAGTAATAAAGTATTTGATATGTACTATGTGCGCACAGGACTCTGTGCGCCCAGGGACTACAGATGCAAATTAGCTCGTAGCTATCTCTGGTGCAATATGTTTATTGTGTACTGTCCCTGCTCAAATAAACAATAAAGATAAGATAAGATAAAGCCTGGATGACATCAGCTTACATAACAATAGCATCTTACTTCTATCAGTCTTTTGTCATCTGTCTTTCTTTTTTGATACATTTTTATAGACATTTTTTACTTTTGGTTTTGGTTTAATTTTAGTTTATTTATTTGCACATAGTAAAATCAATAACAAACGAGAGGAAATAAGCGGATAAAAAAAAAGATTGCGCAAAAATAGACCAGACGCAACATATAAAGCACCCGAAGAAAAAAGAAAATATTCAAATCCAAGGGTTTCCAAACTTTTCAGCCGCTGACCGCCAAAATAACGGTGCCAGAGGCTCGCGACCCCCACTATCCCCGGAGGTGGTTGAAGCATACAAACTTTTGTGCGTACATGCTGAGAATTTTGTAAACAAAACAAACAAAATGTAACAATCACGGTTAAAAATGTGTTATTTCTAATCTTTTTTTCTTTTTTTTTATAACTTTGTTTATTAGTTTTTATAAGAAAATAAAGACATCACAAAAAAATACAATACAGAACACACAATGCAATACAAATAAAATAAAAACAAAATCGTGATACACAAGAAAGGTTACATACAGCCGTACAGGATATCGGATGTAAGTTATATGGGGATGAGATCATTGTATTTTCCCAGCAGGTTGACAATGGGTTGCCAAATTTTTGGAAATACCCCTTCTCGTTTTGAGATAGTAAATCGGGATTTTCTCTAGATGCAACACATTTCCTACTTCCTTAAGCCACATATGAAATGTCGGACAATTCTCAGATTTCCAGGACTGTAGCAGTTTTCTGGCTAGCAGAGTGGATAGAGAGATGGCCTGGGCCTCATATCTATCTCTCACCCTGCCCGGCTCAACTACACCAAACAGTGCAGTTAGAGGATCAGGGGGAAACTCCTTATCAAAAGCTTTAGAAAGAAAATCAAATAAATTACCCCAAAAAGTTTGCAACTTATGGCATTGTATAAATAAATGAGATAGAGTTCCCTCATCTTTCAAGCATTTCACACAGAGGGCTGAGGAATCTTTGAAAATCCTATGCAGCCTAGAGGGAGAAAAGTGCAATCTGTGCACTACTTTGAATTGTATCAAAGCGTGCCTAACATTTATAGAATATAAATATATATATATATAGAATATTGTCAATACAGGCTTCCCACATCTCATCCGTCATTTCAGTGCCCAATTCTCTCTGCCAGCCCTCCTTAAACCAGTTTGATGATGGGCTATTTACATTCTGAAAGCTGCCATAGAAACGAGACACTGCGCCTTTAATGAAAGGTTTAATAGACAAAAAACTATCCAAAGCAGCATGGTTAGGTTTCTGCTGATATTGGGGGACATGTGAAGTGACGCAATTGTAAAAAATATATATATACAATAAAACTCAAATCCATCCTCGAGTGTGAATGTGACGTTGCCTGTGTGCTTCTCCGCAGGTGCCCTAGGTATGAGCTATGGTCCAGCAGCCGCCAGCGCCACAGCTGCACTCCGCCTTTTCTGTCCCACTGGGCGACTACATTCCCTCTTCAGATAAAACCACACATTTACCTCAGATCATCTACAACGGACAGAACCCCCACTACAACACAACAGCTGGTGCCGCACGGCTACCAGGGTTTCCAGGGCGGTCGCCGAAGGTCAACGGGAGACACAGTGCTGCAGCTAGAGCAGGGGGTCAGGGTGTGGCTGGAGACCAAGGCCTGAGCACCAACAGCTTCTTCTCTAGACACTCTTCTCTGTGTGACTCTGTGTGCAATGTTGCCAGATCTCGCGAGAGAAACAAGCAACCGGGTCTTCTTCAGACCTGGTTTTTCTCGCGATATCTGGCAACTGTCTGTGTGCACAAACTCTACCTCTCCGGACCGCCTCGCCTCCCTCCAACAACACAGTAGTGGTCTGTCTGCTTTAGGATCTATAAACTAGTTAATTTTCTGTGAATCTGGTCATATGAGATATTAATTTTTATTCATTTGCTATCATTTTTGTCCATCAGTAGACCTGGCTAGGGCAAATCTACCACAAAACTGTACGTTACACATGTTTTATATGTTTTAGCCTATACGTTTTAGCCTATACATTTTCCTGGAATATGAACATAATCATGAAATGTCACCATAGCAAACATGTTTTATTAATTATTGGATGCTGTTACATCATGCAGTCTAATGAACCAAAATTTCATCAAGTAAAAGTAATGGCCTAATTTGATGACGGCATTTACCAGTATTATATGAAATTGTTTATCAGGCTTAATTGTTATCTAATTGATGACATTTTTAGGCATGCCTTGAATATTTTGTGCCTTGTGCTTTGTCTGCGTGGCTTATTTAACTGTAACTTTCTAAATCTGTTTTATTTTGCACTCTGTATAGCCTAATTAATAAATAAACTAAGAAGCAAAGTTTTTCGTTGTATTTCTTTTATTCATGAGGAATTGTGAATTGTGACATCATGTCCACCCTGAAATAGAAAAAGAGAGTTTTGTTTTGCCAACAAAACAGTAGAAGGAATGTTTTACACTATGTTCAAACATGAACATATAGTGTAAAATGTTGCTTTATATGCAGACCAAGAAACGCCAAAACAAGTGTTTCAAGACAGCATCAAAGTACTTGAGAGCAAAGATACGTAGTATCTTCTGTGTAGCCCTAAATGCCATCCATGAAAACATTGAAGGTAAGTGCAAAAATTGGGAAATCATTTTAAATATATACAAAACGACTGCATGTCACATGTTAGATCATCATCTGCTGCGGAGGAGGAAATTATTTTCTCAAGCTTGAAGCTGCATTTGGCAACAAAGTACCTGGTGGTTTCAATTCAATTCAATTCAATTCAACTTTAATAGCAGACTCAGGTCCATAGGGATACATACACGGGGTTAACATACAAGAGATACAACAGGCAATAAAAATCATAAAAGAATGTACAAAAAGATACATAACCTAACGCACAGGCAGAACATACAGGCATTTTAGCCAGTGGACCCTTAAACTTGATGTATAACGTGAACAGCTCACTGAGGGGCTTGAAAGAGCTACAATGATACCGTTTGTTGACACATCCAGCCTTTTCATAAACTTAAACATTAGATTTCTTAGGAGTGCTTTAAAAGTCCTCACTCCAACAGTGACAAACATCTGGCTAGCACTGCCCCCTCTGGGTTGTTTAAGGAGTATTCTCATGGCATCATTATATGCAACTTGCAATCTGTGCATGCTAGACTTTTTATAACATGACCACAGGTGTGCAGTATAAAGCGGTGTGCAATATGCCTTGAACAAGGACACTTTCACTTTAGTGGAACAATGACAGAACTTTCGGGCAATAGTGTTTGCTTGAGCATACAGCTTCCGACATTGTCTGTATATATCATCGTCATCTGTCATTTGATCCGTAATAAAATGGCCAAGATATTTAATCTTATTCCAGACCTCAAGACTATTGTCTGATAGTTTAAAGATAGGAAAGTTAAGGCGTTTGTCCTCTTTAGTTCTACATATTAGAACAGCGCTTTTGCTGGCATTATATTTTATATCATGTTGCACACCATATTTAGAGCAAATATCAAGGAGCTGTTGTAGACCAGCACTACTGGGACTGAGGACCACCAGGTCATCTGCATACATCAGATGGTTTACTAGTGTTTCTCCGACCATGCATCCTGTGTTACAGGTTCTCATTTGAGCAGACAAACCATCCATATATAAATTAAATAAAATAGGAGATAAAATTCCCCCCTGCCTCACGCCATTGCTTACACCAAATGGAGCTGATATACTCCCACCCCATTTGACCTGCATGGTCTGGTGGGCATACCAGTAGGCCAGGACCCTCACAATAAAACCGGGCACTCCTCTTTGCTTCATTTTCATAAAGAGCTTGTTATGGTTAATCCTATCGAATGCACGGGACGCATCAATAAAACACATGAGGACTGATGAATTACTAGACTTGTATTTGCTCACAATTTCCTTGAGAGCAAAAATACATAGGTCAGTACCATGCTTTGGTTTAAAACCAAACTGGTTATCAAGGGAGTGGATATACTCACTTACTCTATCCAGTAGGATTCTTTCCATTACTTTGGAGATGATGCTGGCTATAGCTATGGGCCTATAATTATCAAGGCTACTAACCTTGCCAGCTTTATCTTTAATAACTGGGACAAGCAATACTGAAAGCATTGAGTCAGGTAATACACCGTGGATCATAAAGCCAGTAAAACTGATAGATAACAGTGGTGCTAGTCTCAGACTAGCATTTTTCAGGTGCTCTGCAGTGATCTGATCCATCCCACATGCTTTGTTTACAGACAAATGTTGCATGGCTTGATACACCTCATGTGTTGTTATACCCATATTATCATTGTTCATATCAGAGTCATCCACAAACAATTCACTATTAATACAGTTGAATAAAGAGCTATAATGCTTTCGCCATAGTGCCACAATAATATTATTATCAGCTCCTGAGGTTCCTTCTACAGAGCAGGGTAAGGAGGGTTTACTATTAGTCAGAGATCTCACCTCTTTCCAAAAATCATTCGCATTGTTACACAGTAGCTTACTGGCCATGGAGTCTGCCCTCATGACTTGCTCATTTTTGCAGATGAATCGTACAGCATACTTATATCTAGCATTAGCTGTGATTTTATGCTCAAGCTCAGGCCCCTGCCTAGGTCTTCCAGCTATAGCCCACAGTTTAAAGGCTTCTCTTGCGTCAGCATGGTACATTGCTACATGCTCATTCCAGCCTGGTCTGATCTGAAATTTGCCCTTATACTTATAGTGGGGTTTGCCACCTTCAACCAGGGCAGCCACTATGTTGTCATACAGGGTACAGAGGGCGTTTTTATGCTCCATGTTTTGACCATCCATCAGGTGTTTTTTAGGTGAGAACACCCATGATCTGTTATCTGGGCAAAACTAGCCTAGAAACTGGATATCCGCCCCTTTTTATCACTCTGTTGTTCCAGTTGTGTCCAGTTACTGTATTAACATTGCCTTTTGTATGACCAGTTTATCTGGGTCTCTTCTTTCAATTGTTCTTTCAATTGTTGTTCCATAGCTGTGTGTAATGCACCCTGTGATGTGAACTATCGGAGGCGCCAGTGTGTCCCCTCACCTGATGATGGCCTGTCAGCCTGACGGTGGTGGGGACCACCCTTTTCTAGATTAGCCTTTTCTAGATTAGCCTTTTCTAAGTTGGCCCTGTTTCCACTACTCTCCCTTTATGTGGGTGGAAGGATAGTAGGGTCACAGCTCAACGTCTAATTATTGCTACTATAACTGATAGCTTATTTAGATATATATATCTTTTTATGTTCACTTTCAACTTTATAGAATGTATTCCATGGATTTCTATATTTCCTTTCCCAATGGGATTGGTAGATGTAACTGCACTGATCTACTATATCGATTGTAATTATTGTGGTATATAATTATGTATTTTCATACTTTTACACATTATGTCAATGACACAGGTGTTCTTCGTCTCACCTAATTTCATCATACTACAGTAATCCGAATGGAGCAACAATTAGCCAACGTGTAATCTCCTGTAAAAAACGATTTGAACGTATACCTCCTGTAGATGGAGCCATTGTTCTGTTTGAAACAAATGAAATTTATGAGACTGAACTAACTGTAATGTAATGACATCAACAGGTTTAAACCAAGATTTTATGACAACTAGGCCTTGAACACACATATTTGAAAAGACAATATTTCCGTCAAATGTAGCTACAGTTGCAGAGCTGTAGAGCCGCTGTTTGGTGGAAAACATGTCAGCTTTTGAGGATATAAGAATTAACAGCTTAATGTACTTAAAGGTCCCAATTCGTGCAGCTGTAACCTCTTAAAAACGTGTGTCTCTGGTCCACAAAACATGATTCTGGATTAATCTGTCGAAAATACAGCAAGCCCGTTTGCTGTGACGGAGTTGTCCCTTCCTCATCTCATCGCGTCCCAAGAATGGTTGGTTTTGCTAATTTATTCAGAACCAACAGCTCCCATTGGTCGCTGGGGAAGAGCCCGCCCCAGGCTCCCAGCGGCCAATCAGATTAGCGTCTGTGGACCAGCACGCTAGGTTGCGAGTTATCGTTAACTTAACGGTACTACGCTAAAGAGGACATCTCAAAATGCCTAGACTTACCGAATGCACCTCTGCAGTTGCTGGATCACGTACAGTTGGCGTCGCTCCAGCTAGAAGTGTTAATTTTGTGGTTATAGACTAAATGGTGCAGGTAGCTTGTGTGAGAGAGACCCGCGCAGTATGCAGGAGGAAGCTAGTGACGTACATGTTCCCCTCTGGCCAAACGAAGCGTTTGGGGGTGTGGCTTGAAGGAGACTGCAGGGGGAAGCTGGATAGGGACAAATCCAACACTGGCAGTTCTGAGCTTGTGACCACTCATTACAGGGAGGGCTGACAGCAGTATGCATTTACAAGTAAAAACAGCTTTTGCACGGAATGGGACCTTTAATTGATGAACATTGCGGTCATTTGTTAATTTTCTTTACTTGTCTATATTGTTATACAGGAGGATTGTTATGCAGGAGCCAACCCCAGCATGCACTGGGCAGAAGGTAAGCAAACCCCCTGGACAGGTGGTCAGTCCATCACAGGGACACGGACACAGTCACTTCATTCACACCTATGGGCACTTTAGAGTCTCTAATCCATCTGACCTGCATGTTTTTGGACAGTGACAGGAAGACGGAAGCCCAGGCGAACATGAGGAGAACGTGCAAAACCCACACAGAGGGGACCAGGAGATGAGATGAGATTCAAACCCAGGACCACCTTGCTGTGAGGTGATGGTACTAACCACTGACTGAGCATATTGGTGAGCAACCCTTCATCCATCAGTCTGAGCTCAATGCATGAATCTGTCTTTTATTCAGACATGACTACTGTTAGACAAGAACATACTCCCATAAATCTGCTATTAGGGGACAAAGGTGCAACCAGTTAGTCTGCTGGTTTGGCCTTTACATTGGCTGAATGAAAATCAAACATTGTGAATTTCCAACCCAGTCTCATAGAAAATTGTATAATAGCAACGTTGGTCCACAGCGAAAAACGTTACAGTTTTACAATAACGGCTCTCAAATTGTAAGATGGCAACGTTTATTTGGGATGGGAATTTTGTATGGGCCAGCGGGCTGCGTCGACGTCACGTACGGCCCAGCGTAGCTGCGTCGACGTCACGTGACTGTCACGTATTTTTTCCAAACCAAAATAAGATGGCAGCTCTCTTCTCGTGCAATGCTATTACGTTTCAGCCATCTATAATGGGCTTTTACACATTCCAGGTTAGAAAATGTCATTTTATTTCCACTGTCTGCAATTAGTAAAATGTATCTGATGTTTAGTTTGTCAGTTATTACGAAGATACTGGCAGAAAATGGTTCTAATGCCAACCTCTGCTTTTGTTGCTATTGCCGTTGCTTAGCAACAGCCATAGCAACGGTTGCAATGGACGCTGCTATCGCGTCTGGCGTCTGTTACTCACGACGCACAGTTAACGTTATATGGGGAAAATAATTCGCATGATTTGTCATTGCGGGTATTAACCTTAACCTGACAGTTTCACAATCCTAGTGAGTGATCGTAGACCGGACCAATTTGTCAGTGGCACTGGTTTTCCAGGATGTCCCGCCCTACGCTGCCTGTGATTGGGTCAGGTTAGGCACGACGAGTGATGATTGGTTAAGGTTAATGTCCATCAAGCAGCTAGCAGCAGCAGCTAGCAGCCCGTTCTTTTAATCCATCCATGCTATCAGCACATTGCCTAGTTTTCACCATTCCAAAATGGGTTTTTATCACATTTGAGGTGAGAAATGTTCTTAATATATTTTTCTCCACTATCTGCGACCAGTATGATGTTTCGTTTGTAAAAAAAAATGTTTGGAATGTGCTGTTGTTTTCTATGATTTGACTGCGAGTTAACGCTAGGCTAACATTAGCTTGCAGAATACGTTAGTAGTTTAGCTAACGCTAGGCTAACATTAGCTTGCAGAATACGTTAGTAGTTTAGCTAACGCTAGGCTAACATTAGCTTGCAGAATACGTTAGTAGTTTATTGGGTTTCAGCTTGGAGTGAGATTTGTATGTGGGGCTTCCTGGGGTTAAACAACAAACTGATCAATGGTTGTTGTGATTATCCATTATCCACTATCTTTCCATGTACATGAAGTTAACACAATTATCGAATAATAGAAGAATGACTGTTTTGATGGTTTCTCCATTAGGCCTACCTAAATATAGACAGGCATGGAACTGTGGCCAAAATCACATGTAGAAATATTCTCAGATTTTGGTCTGAGAGACAAACTGTTATCAAATGGGGGTCTGTTGAACTGATGTGGACTAACTGAGGGGTCCCTGATTCTATGAAATACGTTTGAGGATCATGAGGGGACATAGATCTCTCTGTCTCTTTCTCTTTCTCTCTCTAAATAATGACATACATGGAGCCTGTAGGCCTAAAACTGTCACAAAACTATAGTCTTACGTATCTTTGCCCAATTGTAGGTGGGTATACTCAAATACTTGAGCATTCCTAGTGGATATAGCCTACAGCGTATACCTGTTTACCTTTTTTGTTGTGTAACGTTAGTAATCTGAGCTGATATTTTGTTAATTTATTTCCATGTACTTTGTCTTCTTCTTTGGTTTTCCGACAGAATAAGCACATCCGGTAACCCAAGTGTTGTTGATCACTGTTAAAGCACAATGGATGAGCTTGAAGATGATGACATATTTCTTGCTGATGTGCTCTTGGATGAGTGTAAGGTAAGTGTGTTTCGGGTCATGTTATCTGTCCTTAGAGATGTGAATGTTAGAGATGTGAACAGATCCCGGGGGTACATTTACAGGCAACAAACTGTTTATAAACGATATAATCTTCTCAATGATGAGAAATTCTCTGTCTATATTTTATGGATGTTTAGAATTTACGCCCACTGACGTCAAACTCAATAGAAAAACCTGTCAGTTTTAAACTGGTTTCATGCTCACGTGAAATCGGCAGCATCCAGGGGTCGCCGCAACTGGCCGTCCTATCGGCGCAGCTCGGCGGAGGGGGGTGTGCAGCTCCTCGAAAATGTGACTCCGCGGCGTCAGTGCGGGCGTGACGTGACCACCACGAGAGCTGTGATTGGCCGTTGCCTTGGGCCGCGCACATATAGGGATAGTTCCGATTTTTGATGTGGGGTTGTATGAGGTACTTGCCACGAGTCGGTGTATTACATGTTGTAAAATGCAGCTGGCGTGTAGCCTGGTAAACCAGCCGGTGACGTGAACTCACATCGTTTACATGGCTAGACGGCGCGGTCCAAATTTGGAGAAATGGAGAAATATTGTTTTCCATTTTTGCACATGACCCTGTTCACACTCAGCAGACGCCTCTACTTGCCTGACACTGCCGGTCTCCATTTCTCCAAACTGGGACCGTGCCAGCTGCATTGTACTACATGTAGTACACCGACTGTCAGCAAGTACCTCCTACAAGCCCACATAAAAAAAATCAACTATCCCTTTAAGGGCCGATTCAGACCAACTGATCACCGGTGTAAGTACCGGATGTGCTCGGCTGGGGGTCCCCGACTACAGGCAGAGTTAAACTCTCACAACATTTATTTAAAAAAAGTAACGCTCATGTTTATGAGAAATGGTCCTGTACACTTGAATCATGATCAGTGAATGTTTGTATGCTTCATATTTTGATGTATTAATGTTTCCAAATGTCTGATAACATCAGTAGCTTAGCTTGTTAGCTAATCTAAAACTGTCCTGACATTTTGGGCATGTTAATCTCACGTGCCCGACGTACAGCCAATCACAATGCGTGCCCGAGCCGATCCTGTAGGCGAGCAGATCTTACACCCACACTGACAGTCCCACTGCATTTATGCTGCGAGAAAGCTCAGATCTGTCCTACTGTACTTTCAACGCATGCAACCCGACTTCATGCTGCAGCTGGCCAATCAATAGACGCACACACACAGACCCTCTGCTCTGACTCTTCACTAACCTAACACTAACCGGAAAGTTGCGGCTCTAAAATAAAAAATACAATAAAATAAAAACATTTTTCTCTGGTCTGCAGCACACAGCACAGTTGAGTCTCGCAATCGCTCGCATACACCTGACCCTTGTTTAGGAAGAGGAGACGTAAGACACAGCGTCCACTGTGGTGCACCTGCATCCTCTGTGAATTCAGCCTATTCCCTTCTAGAAAGCAAGTGTCTCGGATGTGTTTTCTTCACGAACGTCACTGCAATAGAAACACTCTTGTTTTAATCAATGCATCGTTCTGCACCGGATCTGTGCAGGCTCATTTACAGGTGCGTTCCAGTCCCAGCTCCGTCCCATGGGCATCCTGTGACCATAGCATCTAATTTTTATTTTTTTTTATTTTTTTACAACCATCCCGTGACCCCCCAAAATAATCTCACGACCCCCCGTGGGGGTCCCGAACCACAGGTTGATAACCACTACTCACAAAACAGATGACTTATGTTCATGTATGGTCTCAGGATAGTTTACTCTGTATTGACCATGTAAGTTACTGACTCATCTCACGAGTTGTTAGCTAACCAACAAATTGTATGTCAAACGGGTTCAAATCATGAGAGGGGGTGGGTTTGTCCAAGCTTTGTCTAAGGGGAGGCCCTCATTCTCAGACTTTGAAATCCCCTGCTCTAAACTTTGAACATTTGAATAGGCGCCTATCCATTAATGCATGTTAATTACAGATTTATGACTAAAAAAATGTGACAGTGCTTAGCTGATGTGAAATTAATCTTCAGTTTCCCAGCTTTCAGGTGATGTGTACCACTTACTGTATATCATGTGGCTGTTGACCTGCTATCTCATCGTAAATATTCCATGTCCCTCTAAAATGGACAAAAATGGGTCTATGCCTATGGTAAGTCCTTAAGGGTTTAGTAACAATGGTATTGCTGTTTGCTGTGTTTTTGTGTATTTCAAGCAGGAGCCAAGGAAAAGGACAACAGCAACGTCAAAATCAGGGACAGGACGTGTTCTTTGGCTTGAGGAGGACCAGGAAGGGCAACCTCTCCCAAAAAGAAGTAGGACCGGAGAGAAACGGAAGCAGGGTTCAGCCACTGGTTGGTTTGTTTTTCATTAATCTGGAATTTAATTCTTCTTCAACCAAATTATAAAATGGATATTCACTCTCTTGCAGTTACCTCCAGGAGCATAGACCCTTCGTGTGCTCCGTCTACTAGTGGACAGGAGAGAGAGACGGAGGCCATCCTCTCTACTAGTGGACAGGAGAGGGAGACTGAGACCATCCAAAACATAGGTTGTTTTATCCCCTACAGTACACTTGCTTGTTCCATCACTTATCATGTAGTGATTAGCTAGATTTACCCTGGCTTTATCTGTACTCAACCCCACCCCCCGTTTATTTTCAAGGATCCCTCATCCAAGAAGTACAAGACCTCTTGGGTTGTTCGACCAAAGAACCTCCCCCTCCATATTGGAAGGATAGGCAAGCTGCCAGCTTGGAAAAGTGGACTGTGTTAAGGCCTTCTATGGTTAATCAGATGTTAGAATCTGAGAAGCCTAAAGGTGGAGTTTGTCAACAATGTAGACACAAGGATGCAGTAGTGATGTGTCGAGATTGTTTGCCAAGACCACTTTACTGCACGGCCTGTGATCTTGCCATACACGAGTCTATGGTACTCCACAACAGAGCATCAATGCTAGAGGGGTTCTTCAGGCCACTGCCACCATCCACATATATCAAGGAAGATGACGGAGGACAATTCTCCTACTATGAAAAAGGTACATTTTAAGAAACAAATCATATGCCAATTTATTTTGTTAAAACTGGACAATTTAATTAAATAAAAAAATATATGTTAAAACAAGTTTTATCTGATGTAAAGAACACTTTTGCTATTGACTCTATTGACTCTATTGGCTGGTCTTTACCATAATTTACTATGCCAAATATTGATTCCCTTGCTCCCAGAATGTTTTTTACCGATCATGCTTCCCTGCTGTGATTGTTCTACTGGGCTAACAAGTGTTTCCAAAGGAAGGCAAGTCTCTTTGATTGGAATGAATGGTAAGGATTTTCTAATACTTTTAATGCCTCTGCCCGGCGATAGCCATAGCCGAAATCATTATGGTTATACGTTGTCCGTCCATACGTCCGTCTGATTCTCGTTGAGGCGATATCTCAGGAACGCCTTGATGGAATAGCTTTAAATTTTGCTCAAACGACAACTCTCCCCAGATTGGCAGATTGGGTAGAGCAGGGGGAATTTGGCCAAGTAGAATTGGAGAAAAACGTCCACTTGGACTCACAGATGAACTGATTCAATTTTGGTGGTCAAGGTTCAAGGTCACTGTCCGCTCATGGCCGCCATTTTTGTGCTCGTTAATGTGAGTTTTCAAGAAGGCCTTGACGGAATTTCTTCAAATTTGGCTCAAACATCCACTGGGACTCAAGGATGAACTAGTTAAATTTTGGTGGACAAAGGTCTAAGTTCTAGTTCGCTGTGGCTGCATGTCCGTCTGTTCAATCAAGGGAAGGGGCGAGGCTAGGTAAAAGGGACCAGGGGTGGCTAGCGGGTGTGGGTGGTGGGTTTGTGGCATTGTGAGGGAAAGGGGCAGGGCTAGGGAAAACGGACCATAGAAAAGAATGGGAAGGTCGTAGAGGGTCGGGGTTCGAGGGGTGGCTAGAGAGAGTGGCTAGGGGGATGTGGGGGTGGGGGGGTGTGGCTGTCAAGAAAGCGGGCGGGGGTGGGGAAAAGGGGCTGTAGCTAGGGATACAACGGTCAGAGAATCGGGATTCGAGTGGTGAGTTGGGGGAATGTCTAGGGGGATGTGGGACAATTTTTCATGTTGAAAATTACATTTAAATTACATTACGTCATTTGGCAGACGCTTTTATCCAAAGCAACTTACAATAACACATTCTTGTCAGCAATAGAGCAATCAACTATGCAGCACAGTCTATGACAACTACAACTTCTGAAGGAACAGTGGTACAAGTTTAGTTTAGGTCAGTATTTTTTTTTTTTTTTAAGAAAGACAGAAATGATTAGCCGTGTTGTTCAGGTACTCCCAAACATTGCCTAAAGTAAGGCTGAATGGTCACTGTGGGCTTCAAGGTATTTGTGCTTGTATGAGTCTGGACAGACCTGGATGGGGACTGCTCACTTGTTGGCGGAGGCATACATTTCTAGTTTTCATAATGTCTTTTGAGTTTCTTGTGTATTGGAGTTATTTTTCTCTTAACTTTCAGGACGATACAATCTGTCCCTTCCACGTATGACCTGCTCCTGTGGAAAGACTTGGTCTGTGGGCATATGTGATCTGGTTGAAAGTGGCTACTGGCCAGCCACAGTCAATTTTGAGACCTTGTACACAGTGGATTTGTTCACTACATACGAGGATCTCAAGATCACTGCCCCGGGAATGTCACGGCAAGCTTTTGTTAGCATGCTTGAACATCGCACAAAACTCTTCGGGCGGGTGAGTACAAGATGGAACTTATTGCCCACTACTTTGAATGAGTTCCAGATGTATTTATGATTTGATTCTCTATTTTGTCCCTTTGTTATCAGAGTGGCAAGATATGTGGGGACACCATGCAGAAGTCATTTCTGGAATGGACCTATGCCAAATTTGAGGTTGATAAGCTGTCTGAGGTGCAGCATTTTCAATGCCCTGCATGCACACCCTCCATGTTGGCAGTTGCAGTGGATGGGAATCGGAAACTATATCGCTTCAAAAGCCAACCTGGGTGGGTAGAATTATTGGAAATTTAAATTGTAGAGTGCGATAGATAGTACATTACTAACTAGTACATGTCAAAAGCTGGTAAGTATCTTTCATAATAATCTAAATTATAGTTGTTTTTGGATTCCTGGCCTAGGTTAATATGCATTGTGTCTTAAGTTCGCACATACATGCTTACAATCCAAGCAATTGGCTGGAACAAGCGGAAGGCAGAAAACCTTGACCGGACATTGGCCAAAAGATACATTAAGGTACCGACCAGCCCAATATTACTTGTTTCTTTGAAATCTAGGTCAACATTTTGTAACTTGGATATTTGTTTTGACAGACTGTACAAACCATCACTGAGGCCAAAAACGACCTTGAGAAACTCACCACACAGTTTTCTCTAGAGGAGGACACAGTCCAGCAATGGCTGTCAGATGTTCAGCAGTGGACTACTATGGGTACAGTAAAAAAACAGCACTCTTGCACAATTGGAAGACTCATTTGGCTCTGTTCTTGTAGATATGAGCTGAAAACAGTTTCCGTGTAAACTGATATTGACATTAATTGATTGATTGAAAAGTTTATTTCTATAGGGACAGATACATAAACATAGAGCATCCACAAGAAACAGTCTTTGTTATATATCCTGACATTTATAGCCTAAGCTAGTTTGCAATGTTTGTCCCTAGATGTTATAAGGCAAACATAAAAACAGGGTACAGAATACAGGCTATAGAATACAGCTGTTAGGTTACACAGAATAAAAAACAAAACAAATATACATCTGTTATGTACGGTATACAAGATATGTAGTAAATATACATTAGTGTGTTAATGTAATACATTAACACATTCAGTGCCACAGCGCTTCAGTAAAATTGTCTGGATCCTGTGCCAGATTCACTTCCATTCAGTTGAAAACAGCTATAGAATTTTTTCTATTATGGCTATATTAACGGGGCTGGACTTTAATGAAACATTGAACACTCCTGCTTCTTCCAAAGAAGAAATTTTGTTTCTAGACAGTTCCATTATGAAATTACAGCCTCTCAAAAAAGTGCACTTTCAAGGGTTTTCTGTCGTTTTTTTTTACTTTCCAAGATATAGGCCCTTTTATGAATACCTTTTGCACTCTAATTTCGAGCACATTCACTGACTCTGGCTGGTGTTTTCTGATGTGGTGGCGTGTGGTGTGGTTTCTGTGAAGCCTGTGTGCCACACACCCCTCTCCCCCCCCCCCCCCCCCCCCTCCCCCCTCTCCCCTCTCCCCTCTCCACCTCTGAGCTGCGGGCTCCTCCCACACGCACAGAGTTTGTTTTCTCGTTTTTGCCCCGGACAGATCCCAGCGCCCATCAAGAAGGAAATGATGCGCGCTGGCAAACGCGACTGAACGAAAAGGCTTGGCCGTTCGGCTTCGGATGCTGGCTTTCTAGGAAATCGTGTGGAGATAGATAGAAGCATAAGAGCTCAGTTGTGAGCGCGGATGCAGCCGAGCCCACTGTCCGCTGTAGACAGAGCAATATATACGGCTCTGGCAGAAAGCATGCATCGGTTTCCACTTTCTCCGCTGTCTCCTGTACAAAGTAAAGGATCTGAGGTGGGTGGAGCAGCTCCTGTGACGATGTTTAAGGTGGCGCCGTGTGATCCCTTGAAGGGATTCATGCTCACTGGCTAGGTACGACCTTAAACAGCAGAATTATGGAATAATATGAATTATGATTTTAGGACGTCCACAGACGTCCTTGGCACTCCTCGTTACTTTTTTTTAGGACGTCCACAGACGTCCTTGCCACTGAATGTGTTAATAACATCAAGGAAAGCAACATAAGATTAGCAACTTAAAGTGGAGAGTTTTATCCACACTCACACCCATCCACTCTCACACTTAATCAATTTGGCAACATCCATCTATCCTACATACACACACACACACACACACACACACACACACATACACACACACACACACACACACACACACACACACACACACACATATCAACAAGACACACGCACACACACTCACACACCCACCCCACACATGCACAGCAGATTATAATTTGTATACTTCTCTTCCCAAGGAACAAAGACTCAAAGTAAGTTGCAGAAGACCATTGAAGAACTCTATGTGAGCATCAAGCACCGAAAATTCTATCTGCATCGTCAGAATGGTGAGCATTCAGTAATACACACAACAAGATGTTACTATCCCTTGTGCCAAAATCCGAGGTAAAACACATTTAGAAGCCCAATCCAGATTAAAAACAAGCTAACAAACAATATACAAATCACCAGTTATCTACCCTAGCCAACAGCAATATGAAGCATGTCATTGGGGTTTTCAAGTGGACACCCTCCTTCAATGATGTTTCGTTAAGTTAGGCCCACTGACACCTCAAGTAGGCTTAACAGTGTAATCTAAAATCTACTCCACACAAGGCCTTACCTTAGCGAGCTCCCCAGCTAGCCTGTCTCCTCCTTAACCACAGCCATTCACTTGCTCGTTCTGCTGCCTGAGACATTTTGCTAACCGCAAGTTTCAAGCTCCGTCCCCAAATGGCCAACTCAGTTATTAGAGCAACAAATGACTTTGCCACCAAACCACGACAGCCAAGTTCAACATACCGCAGTCGAGTCCTCCAACCTCGCTGTTCTGCCTCTGCTGCCATCTCACCTACCTACCCTTCTTGCGCTCATTTGCCTCCTCAACTCGGTCTTCCCAAGGCACCGTGAGTTCGATAAAATAAACTATCTTCTCTACCTCAGACTACAATAACAAGTCCGGCCATAGTCGGGTGCCAACTACTGTATATATCCTGAGATAACTAGCTGCTCTTTAAAGACAGCCCTTATTTCCACTTTCATCCCACCGTTAAAAACCGGCCCAGCTCGGTTTGATTTGAGGCTGAGTCGTGCTACTGTTGGTCCCTGCCTCGTCGGGGTACTTCGGGCTGGCGAGTAGGTCCCAAATGGTGACGTAAAACTGATGGCTACTGATTGGTCAGAGAGAATCGTGTTTACTCTGTCTACTGACTGTCAATGCAATGCTGGCGGCTGCATAGCAGTTTAGTGGTCTTACCTTCTCCCGTCCCCGCACAGCGCAGCGCATGCCTGTGATATCCATTCTCTTGGCCGATTGTCCTCCGGTGAAATAAAATCGTGGCGGGTGTTCAATTGTCTGAGAAAAAAGTCCGCTGCTCGCTCAGGGAGCTCTGTAGCTGATGGAGGCTGCAGCGATCCGCTAGGCCGCAGCGGGTGTTTGGTGAAGCCCCGGTCTTGCCTGGTGAGAGGGGGCGGGGTAGAGGCTTCACTCTGTTGCGCCTCTCCCGTCTGCGCTGTGCGGGGACACATTGGCCGATTGTCACATTTGCCCATGTACACTGTAGGTCATTTAGAGGCACCAGTATTTCATAAACAGTTTAAAAGTTCTGTGGATGGATTTAATTGTAACGTTATGTCTACTTCGGCTATAAGCGAAGGACAGATATGCGGTCGCTATTTTTAGACGACCAGCTGTGGGCGGGGGTGGGTGGGGGCAGATGAAACGGCGGTCGAAGCAGAACGTCCATCGGGTTGAAGCAAGTAGAGCCGAGTGGTGACGGGCTGTGCAGGGCTGTAAAATGTGGTGGAATTGAGCCATTAGCTGCCAATGCCATGGCTTGTGCCTGTACAAATTTGATCTGTCGAGTCTCTTTACTAGCAACTAACAAATTTACTTTTAGCCGTTTTTCCTCAACTGCAGCTGCCAAACATTTCAACACCTGGTTGTGACACCAGGTGTAACGCCCCTGGGAAAGACTAACCTTACACCCTGACAGTTCTTCAACTACCATCTTCCTCTTTTCTACCACTGATGCCTTGTTCCACACAGGTTTCCCTACACACAACCCTAAGCCTCCGCGCCCATGCTGCACCTGGCCTATGATATCGTGGTCTGCTTGCTGCACTGCCTCTTTTGTGTTCCACTTCCTCCTGGTTTTAACAGTGGGCGCTACACTCCACTGGATCCTTTGACTGAGTGAGAGTCATTTCCAGTCTAACCTTAGCACACAACCTTAGTACTCCTCTGTCAGGCTAGATACTGGCAACTCCAATATGCCGTTCCCATACAAGGCTGCACTGCTTTGGCGGCGTGGGACGTCGCTTTTCTAATAAATTAGTTAATCATCCTTTCTAGCTTTTCTACCTTTGAAAGGCTAAATAGTTAATGTCTAGTTAATGTGTAATTATCCATTGTGATTCTTGTCTGTTTTAGCCTGAACATACTTTTTCTTTTTCTTTTGTCTGAGAGTACACTGAGAGTTAAGCAAACCAGAGCAAATGTCCTTGTATGTGTACATACTTGGCCAATAAAGCTGATTCTGATTCTGGGGAACCTCATACAATGTCAGCGACATATCAACCGAGGCAACAATCCAAACTGCAAACACCACAACTTTCACTTTCCTGGAAGCCCTGACTTGTCGATGCTTGAAATGCCTTGAATTATTTCCTGCTTCCAACTCCTCAAATTGTCCCTTATCACTGAGACTTGCATCATACCATCTTCCCAAACTCTTGACTTGTTTCTCTAACACTGTAGGCACCACCTCATTATTTATAAGAAAAGTCTTAGCTACTATCTTCCCTTTAATAATTTAAATACTCATAGACTTAATTGGCTTCACTTGCATCCTAGCCCACTGCAGATTACTATTTAACTTATCCGGTCTACTAGTACATGGAGCGGTTGATGTCATAGGAGCCAACAAAATGCCAACATGAATACAGATTTGTTTGTAACGTGATGGAATGTATATGCACTACTCTCTCTCTCTCTTTCTCTCTCTCTATTAATTCATTAGATCGTGGTAAGCTGAAACTTAAAATCAAGAAAAAGATTGCTGAAGAAAAGAAATCCTTGGAAGATTCCATCACAAAATACAATACTGTTGTGGGGGAATCTGACAAACTTCCTCATCCAGATGAGATCTTGGCTGAGGACAACTACTCCTGGCCATGGGAATGTAAGTACACACATTGTAAGACACTGAATATTAATTTGTTGATGCACACACCTTGCTACAGTATAAACCCTGCACACCCTGTCACTTCCCCGCCCCCACCCCCCTCTTTTGTATGCTGAATTTCAACTGCGGCCCTGTCCCTCTTAACTTTGATCTCTTAGTGCCGACCTCTCCCCCCCTCATCCACGTCCCGGGTTGGAGAAATGGAGAACAGCCGTGTCAGGCAAGTAGAGCTGTTTGCTGAGTGTGA